>NW_020230358.1:385000-626465 GCF_003227715.2 Harpegnathos saltator
GAGGGTTTCGCACACCCCGGCGAGACGTGAGTGCTCGGCCGCGCTAAGCAATTAGTGGGTTATAGAAATTTATCGGGGGCTCGCGCGTTTTAACGAGCCAGTAACTGCGCGGCGTCGGTATTTAATCCGGGAAACGTCTGAACGCGGCGATGCAGCCAACGGGATAAAAACGTTTTAATTAAATCCCGCCGATTGTTTGATATGTTGCCTCGTAAATTGGAACGCCGCGAGACGCACTCGAGGCTGACTGGCTCTGGCTGCGCTAGCGAATTTCAAACTTTATTCGATAACGAACAGAACCAGGTCTCCGCTCGCAACTCTCGCTCCTCTTCGCATATTTTAGAGCGGCAGGAAATGAAAGGATTATCCGACAATAAATGGGGTTATAATATTGCGCTCGAGAACAACGAGCGGATGCGGAAGCGCCGGGCGGCCGCGGCGTCTCGATCTCGAATTGTTTTCCCGACGCGCGCCGTTACGGCGAGCAAAAAGCGACGGCGAGTAATCGATCGGCGCCGATCGATCGTTCTTCACCGCGGGCCGCGAGTGCACGCGAGCTGTTGTGCGTCCCTTGTGCGAGAGAGATATCAGCAATCGAAACGTTAATATTAAATAGGTCGTTAATTGTGGCCGCGGACGATAACGAAGCAAACCCCGGTGAACCAATCAAATTTAATGGCCTAATATATCGCGCGAGGGTGCGGAGATTACCGCGCCGGCTCGCCGCTGCTTACTGCTTCTATTGATTTTCGGCAATTATTATTATGCGCGCGTTACAGCATGACGCGCGATCGTCAGATCGATCCTGTCCGAACAATGGACTCGATCGCGAGTCATTAAATCACGCGAGACCACACTTCTCGGTTACGTCCGCGCGCTCATTAACGCGCTCATCGTCACGTTGATGTAATTAGCGCTGTCGTTACGTAACTCGGTTATTGCGCAACTCATCATGTGCCGCTGTAGGATTTTTCCGATGTTCCGGTTGCAGCCGCGCAAACTCGCGGCTGCAATCTGGCTAATAAGTACGCTCTAGATCTCTCGAAGAGAAATCTCGAGCGAAAAGCAACATGACCGACGCGGCGAGTGAGTCTTCATCGCGCGGATTGAGTAAATTTGCCAGGCTGAATCGGCCGGTGAATACCTTCGTGCGAAATTCAAGGCCGAATCCGAGGTACTCCATCGTCACGAGAATATATTCAGTCAAATCGATTGGAACATTCGCTTGTGTACGGAACTTGCTCGAAGTTGGAGCGAAATATTTGTTCGTGCGATTTCGCGAGTGGCGGCATTTTCTTTAACGCTTCGGGAGAAAATGCCGCTACTTTTCAGCGACTTTGAGCGAGACCTCGTTCCGAGAAATTTGGAGGGCACTTTACCTGCGATGTACTCGTTCGTTATTTGTTGCCTTTATACAAATTTACAATGAGCTATTGAAATCATTTGATGCTCGGATAAAGGCCGCTGGCAAACGCAATGCTCGTTGGCGAATGCAGCGAGCTTAAGCGGCAAGAAAATTGATGAATCACACGGTGGGGAATTTCGACACAATGGTCCTGCCGCGTTCGCGGTAATTCTCGAATGTAAATTGGCCGCCACTAAGCGCAATTATTTACCCGCATGTCACGTTAACCGCAAAGACAGGTCGGTCGGTGACACGCACGGAGAGGACCTTGCATACGCTCGTCGTGTTTTAAAGCGCGGGAAAATGTCGCGCATTAATCTGGCTCTTAAGCGCGCCGTCGACGCGACAAATCGAATTTCTCGTCGTTACTGAAAATCCCGAGTAATCTTGTTCATTTCGTTAACTTTGTTAAAATATGCCACGGCGAGGTGGATGCCGTTCTCGGCGTCGTTACCCTTATTTCCCGCCGTCATACTTCATCCTCATTAGCCCTTTCTTTCCGCACTGTGGATTATGGATGCTTTCGTTAACGTCGTCGTCACAACTGAGCACGTGTGCGAAAATATGCGAAACGTATCCACGGAAAGTCTCCCGCGCAACGTCCGATTATACGAAGGTACGACGTCGCTTTCCGTCGGTCTGCACGGTATGGGGACGATTCACGAAATTTATTATGCAGCACGCGCGCGCTCGCCGCTGAGTAGTCTCTTAATAAAGCTAAATCTCACCGTAATCACGTTCTGAAGAAGGTGCGACTTGAATCTCCGCAAGACGCGCCGCTCCTTTCCCCATGCGCGATTAAACCGGCCAACCGTCGCGCCGAAATTAAAATTAAAAGGGAGGGTCCCGTTCTGAAGTTCTCTTTTATGCTCGCCTTGATCGATAGATTCGGGAGGAGTCGGCTGATTGTAATAAAATTTTCATAAAAATGGCAGCCGACAGTTCGGCCCCCCGTGCCATTGTGGTGCCATTGGCCAGCACACAGTCGGTCGTTTGAGGGCGAAGACGAAGCGCTTGATGATATCGTTAAGGCGTTTTTTCAGTAATAAAGGACCCGATCTCAGGCGTTCTCTTCTCTTCTCTTTTCACAGTTGAATACGGAATGGGCTCAAGTTGAAGTGATAAATCTCATCAACGATGGCAGCGGTCTTGGATTCGGTATCATCGGCGGCCGTAGCACCGGCGTCGTCGTCAAAACCATTCTTCCAGGGGGAGTTGCCGATCGCGTGAGTAAATCAAATACGAATCGGGTCAATCAAGATGTTCGGTTCGATCGTAGTAAATAGCGTTACCCGCGGGTACAAGCGACCATGCTGATGATGTTCTGCGTCAGCGCAAGATCGCAAGTAACAACGGCTTATTGCTTGACCGACGAACAGTCGATTTCCACCGGACGCCACGACGTGAAATTTCATCCGAAAATCGAGCCGCACTTTTTTTCACTGAGCCGATAAATATTTTTCTCTCACATGGCGTTGATTCTAGCTTCAGTTTCCTTACATTTGCATTTATTTTATATATTTTTTACATTTATATCTTACATTTTCACGAGCACGCTTTTTGTAACGTCAATTCGGATCACGGACATAATCCTCAGCAGTGCAGTCGCTTTTTCAATTAGTCGCTTCATGTTTTAATTTTTGATGGCTTACTCGTTTAATCATAATCCGCCGGCGTTGCGTGTATCTTTCACTCTTTTACTCGGTCTCTGTGCTCCTACTGCCTTCTCTCTCCTTCTTCCTCCCTCCTCCCCCCCCCTCTCTCTCTTCTCTCTCTCTCTCTCTCTCTCTCTCTCTCTCTCTCTCTCTCTCATTGAACTTCCTCGTCGGATTTCCACAGCAGTACGTTTATCCAACACAGTCCAACGGACAGCCCGGAGTCGTGCGTGCGGCACGAATCTATAGATTTAATTTCGACATCAAACGCACGCCCCGAGGTGACTTACGGCGTAAAACAAACCCTTTCCCTCTCTCGAACCCTTGTCACGCCCTTTCTCTCTCTCCCTCTCTTTCTCCTTCTCCCCCCCCCCCTCGTCTGTCCCTCTCGAACAAAAGAAAGAAAAAAAGGAAAAGAACTGAGGAAACGCGAAGCGAGAAAAATCCGGGACGCAAATATTTGCGTTTACCCTCCGGATGACAGTCGCGGAAATTAAACGTTCCTTTTCGCATTGTACGTCCGCAGGATAATCGACTCCAGAGCGGGGACCACATATTGCAGATCGGCGATGTCAATCTACGCGGGATGGGGAGCGAGCAGGTCGCCGCGGTTTTACGGCAATCGGGCACACACGTGCGGCTCGTCGTCGCGCGACCCGTGGAGCCGACTTCGCCGGATTACCAGGTACGTGCAGTCCCCCTTCTTCGTGGTCGTCGTCGTCGTCGTCGTCGTCGTCGCGCGACTCGTCCTCCGCGTTCGATCGCGACTAATTAGGCGCAGCGGCGGCCGACGGCGCCACCGTTTGCCTTTCATTTACGCTGTCGTAATCCACCGCCGCAGCTCCAAAGCCGAGGCGGCTGATCGCGCCGCTGAGAGGCCACAGAACTCTCCGATAATCGTCCGATCGCACGGCCCCTGACGACCGTTCTCGTCTCGTTCTCTCACCTCTTTGCCGTTTACTTCAGCAAAAAATAACGTACCTGTAACTGAAGATTACGCGACCGTGTCGCGTTTGAGTTCCGGCTCGTTCATCCACCGACGAAGCGCGAAGAGACACGGCGGGAGTAATGGAGCTCGACGCAAATTTAATTTCACGCGGTTTCGCTAATTTATTAAATCATCGCGCCCTTGTATACTGCACATATCGCCGGCGCGGCGCGACGGTTGCGACGGGCTCTCAACGAATACTGCACACGTGCCATCATTTTCGTCCCCGTTCGGCGGTGTGCAACGCGGTCTTCTTGAAGAGAACAGCTTGTATTGGTTCTTTCCTTCCGCGTCATTCTTTTCTCGGGACTATCCGACGAAAGGAAGCAAAGAAGAAAGGAAGGAAGGAAGGAGGGAAGGAAAAAAGGAAGGAAGGAAGGAAGGAGTAAACGAGCGAACGTATACAACGCTGTGAAGCTCGTTCTATTTATCAGCTCGGCGCAAATTAGAAGCGAGAAACACGAGCAAACGCGCGTCCGTCCACTGCTTGCACGGCCTTCTTCCACGTGGCTACATATTTAAGTAGACGCGCGTTAGGTGGGCGAGATGCGAGCCATTAAATTCTAGCGCGTGGTTTTAAGATGTCCGCCATGTCTGGAGATTGATGGCACCACACGGCTCGCGTACGTCATTGTCAAAGCTTATCGACTATCTGTAGCGACGGCTCCGAACACGGAATTCACATGTGTAATTGCGTTAAATCGCGGCGAAATCGAATATACTATCGATGAGACTGCAATGCGCATCGACATCGTGAAGAAAACGACAAAAGGACAACCGCGAGGATCTCGAGAAGACTTTCTCGCGTCCTCTCTGGCTTACCCGCGCGACTTGGGAGAAGATAACGGAGGTGGGTCGAAGACGTCGAAATGGAGGAGAAACGGAGAGCTCGAGGACGAAGAAAAATGCGTCCAGGATTTTCGAGCGCCACGCCGCACTCCGTGCGACTGTAATTCGAAGATTATGAATAATGCAGGAGGATATTTTCTCTACGGGGCGACGGTTCCATTATTTCCAGCAGTAACCGTTCGCGTGCGCGAGATTCTGCTGTGAGCGAAATTGCGGGAAAATAGAACCTGCTCGGATCGCCACGCGGGGGTTTAAGTTTGAAATTTGGACGATTGAGAGGATTAGAGGATTCCGTCACTCGAGTTTATCTTTCGTAATAAATGAGCTGTTTACGGCGCGTGTGCGCTCGCGCGCGTAAACGCGTTGTGCGGGAGAATTCCGAAGAGTACGAAATGAGATCCGCGAGCTTTAATTTTAGCTACAGCCGGCATAATTAACCTCCGGAACGTGCCTGGTCTCCGCGGGAACTGAGCCGCGTTAAACGCGGCCATATTTTCGCGGGAACAAAGTATCTTCATTTGCTTTCCCACCAGCTGTTCTTCGACACGACGCGCGGGAGCGGAGCGCGTACTCGGTAAATAGACGCGAACGAAAGGATAAATAAGAATAAAAAGAGGGGAAAAAGAGAAAAAAGTCTGATAGCACGGAGCGTCCTCGACGCTCGCGCAATGCTACGCGGGAGTAAAAGCGCACTCTTCCTCGGCTTCTCGCTCTCCCGGTCTTTCAATTTCTATCGCCTGATCGATATTTATATCCTGCGCTTCACGTATAATTCGGCCGCCGTACTTTACGCGAATATTAAATAGCGCGCGACCGGTTCTGTCAGCAAGCTACGGTGACAAACACCTTTCGGCGAACGACTTTTTCCCCTTTTTCCCTCTTTCTCTTCCTCTCTCCCCCCCCTCTCTCTCTCTCTCTCTCTTTCTCTTTCTATTCTTCTCCCTTTTTTTGAAAAGGTTGTAACAAACTGTCCTCGTTGCTTGTTGACTTGTAAATATCACTTGTTAAGACCTGATAAAATCCCCCCGAGGCGAGACTCCAGTTGGGTCGCTGCGAAGCGAAGTGTGATAAAGCCCGCACCCGTGCTACGTAACGCGTCCGTGAAAGTTGAAAAACCTGACCTGAAAAAAGGAGGTGTCCGGAAAATGACGCGCGTTATACACGCTCCAGATTTCGTCGATCGATCCGTTGAGAAGAAGGATCGATGAATACGAAGCGTTTACTGAAAAGCGCCGGGCGGGAGCGGGATTTTTCGATCTGACGCTACTACACGCACCGAGAGAGAGAGAGAGAGAGAGAGAGAGAGAGAGAGAGCCGGGAGTGGAGAATGGCCGCTTTTAACCGTAGCCGTTCGTGAACGGAAACTTTTTCTTTTCTCCAAAGTTCCGAAGCCCTTTCGCTGTAAACTGATGCAGTATGCTACACATCGCTCCGCAATCCGTTCACACGCGGGCTTAACGCGCGCAACGATCGTTATTATTCCATGCGCGGTTCTATCGCCGTCGCCGCGCCGTTTCCGTAATCCTCGTGAGAAATTTTACCGAGGAAAGAACCGCGCAGGATCTTTAGTTAACGTTTCACACGCGCCATGGAGCTTCACGGAAGAAGGAGCTCTTCCGCATCCTCGCACGCGTTGCGCCGACAAGGAGGATGCCGACACCGAGGCCAGTGCCGACGACCGGTGTGACCGTTTCGAGCTCAAGCATTCGCGGCTGACGAATGAAAAAGTTCCCATAAATTTGAACGTGAAGACGTCGCGCGGAAAGACACGCGCAAAATTTCCCCTTTGGCCGTTGTGTGCTTCTAGGCTCTCGGGAGTCACGCTCCGATCGTCCCTACGAAAATCCTCGGGGATCCGGACGAGTTGGACAGGCATCTGGTGCACAGCGTCTCGGACAGCTACAACGCGCGACACGCGCAGGGTGACTCGAGCTACGACGGATATATGTACTCGCAGGAATCCGACATTGAAATGCACGTGAGTATATGTGTGTACGTGTGGTGTACAGCAGTGGTCCAGGAGCCACGGCTCACGGCGGTCGTCGCGTTTCCTCCTTCGCGTTGCGATGCGAATCTCACCCCCCTTCGCCCTTTGTTCATCTCTGTGCCTCCCTTTGCCCGCCCATATCCTTTCTGCTCTGCGTCGAGAGGAGACGGGAAGAGAAGACAAGAGATGGGAAGAGACGAAGAATCATTTCTTCCTATGTCGCATCAGACCGCCGGCATGACATGGAAAAATTTTTCTGCCTCAGGCAAGACCCGGTCTCATCATGGACGTGGTACGCAACCCAATGCCAATTGGAGCGATGCCAGTTATACCGGCGGTGCCACTTCCGGTGCAACTGCAGGATTTACCGGTGCTCACCATGGAGCCTCTCGATATTAATTCACTGCCAGAAATGGAGCGCTTCACGGTCGAGCTTACGAAGGACATCTACGGCCTCGGGATCACGATCGCCGGATACGTCTGCGAGAAAGGTAACGGAAGCCCGCAAGCGCAATCAGTATGTCGAAAAGCTACCTTTCCCCACGGCAGAGGTAACGCCGACGCCTTTTCGAAAAAGAACATCTCGATGAGCTCGCGAGTTGAAAGATATTAGGCCGATGAAGTCACGCGGATTGATCGATGTCAGACGAGCGACTGGCGGCGCGTCTTTCGACGCGCGTTGCTGATGAAAAACTTTTGCTTTCGGTTCTCGCAGAGGAACTTTCCGGGATTTTCGTCAAGAGCATCAGCGAGGGTAGCGCGGCCGATCTCAGCAATAAGATCCAGATAAATGATCGAATAGTGGAGGTGGACGGACATTCTCTACAGGGCTACACTAATCACGAGGCCGTGGAGGTGTTGAGGCGCACGGGGCAGACGGTAGCCCTCTGCTTGGAGCGATATCTACGTGGACCAAAGTTCGAGCAGCTTCAACAGGCGATCGCCGCGAGCGAATCAAGACTACCTCAGCCGAGTTCCCCGTCTATAACGAGCCTACCTAGTTTCCCCATGAGCGCGGTGAGTCCTGCCTTTTGTTTAGAAACAGAAGTTGGCCGAAAGTAGCTTTCGGAGCGAGAGTTACCTCTACACCACCGCCGCCGGTTATTAATCAAATATCATCTCGTCGCGTTCGCTCCAAGATCGATCGCACTCCGTGTTTGCTCGCTTCTTGAATTTTAACGTTTCCCTTCGCCATCCGGAATATCGCAAATTTGCGACTGCAAAACCCCAGCCGTCTGCGGGTTATGTGCATATATATACCATTCGCGTATTATAACGACGTTACTGAATCTATTTTCCACGTGGCGCAGGATGGAGAAACCACCACTGAGATCGAGCCGGAGGGTGAATCCCACACCACTGTAGACAGCGCGATTCTGCAGGAAGGCGAGCGCATCAGAACGTCGGACGAGCAGGATGACGCGACCAACGTGGAAGCGCTATTGAGCGATCCCTCGAGCGAGCTTACGCCTCAGATCCGCGCTGCGATCAAGTCCAAGTGGCAGAAGATCGTCGGGCCAGACACCGAAATTGTGGTAAGTGCCTTCGCGACGCGATTTTATCTGTAGAAACTATTTTGTGTATGTATACATGTATGTGTGTGTGTGTGTGTGTGTGTGTGTATGTGAAAAAGAGAGAGAGAGAGAGAGAGAAACGTTTCATGCGTCTCCCCCTTTTTTCCTTGTCACTCGAACAGGTCGCCCAACTGAAAAAATTCGCCGAAGGCAGCGGTCTCGGAATCAGCCTGGAGGGAACAGTCGACGTGGAGAACGGCCAAGAAGTCAGGCCTCATCACTATATACGTTCTATTCTGCCGGAGGGCCCCGTTGGACAGAACGGCACGCTACGCTCCGGAGACGAGCTGCTAGAGGTTATCGAATTTCCGTATCTCTTTTAGCAAAGTCTCCGTCCAACGTTTTCCTTTCAAAGCGCTCGACTGGGCGCTCTGCTTCTTTTAATACCATCATCACCATTCTACCACTTCTCTGTTACTCTCGAACAATCTCTAAAACCGATATCGTGCTTTTGTAGGTAAACGGCTACCGCCTATTGGGCATCAATCACATGGAAGTGGTTAGCGTGCTAAAAGAGTTGCCTATACATGTTCGCATGGTTTGCGGAAGGAACATCGCCTCGCAAGATCCGCTTTGTCCTATCGACACCGCTCAGCATCAGGCCGCCTTCCAAACTAGAGTGAGTAGAGCGATTGCGTCAGCGTCCGCTGTCAGAGTCGCTTGCCAAGAAGCGCGTCACTTGAAGGTACACTCCGCGAAAAACTGTGTTCTCCCGTAGAGCATCCTCGGCGGGTCACTGCAGAACTTGTTGCCCACGATGGATCGGCTCGTAAAAGCAAAATCGGACGGTTCCTTGGCTTCTACGACGACCACGGCCACGGTGACTGACGCGAGTCTAAACAAAATGAAGTCGCGTTCGTTGGAACCGCTGACCGGTCTGGCGATGTGGAGTTCCGAGCCGCAAATTATCGAATTGGTTAAGGGAGAGAGGGGCCTTGGGTTCTCCATTTTGGATTATCAGGTGCGAACGTGAAGTCTCTTTTTTCTCTTTTTTTTTTTTGTCGTGCGCGAGACCTCGCGAGTAAGAAAGACGACGAGAAGCTGTAATAACCATCCGATCTGCTTCTTCTTTTTTTCCGTCCGACACGCTTTTAGGATCCAATGAACCCCAACGAAACTGTGATAGTAATACGGTCGCTCGTGCCCGGCGGCGTGGCGCAGGTCGACGGGCAGTTAATACCGGGTGATCGGCTTCTGTTTGTGAACGACATCGCATTAGAGAACGCAACACTGGACCAGGCCGTGCAGGCCCTGAAAGGTGCCCCGAAGGGGACCGTACGCATCGGCGTGGCCAAGCCGCTGCCAATACCAGACAGTATTGTCCAGGTGAGCGATCAGGACGACCGGACCGAGGCTACGAGAGATAGAGACGTCGAGGCGACCGCTTGCTCGATCGTGGATAGCCACAAACAGAGGCGGGAGTATTTCCGCGAGCGTAAAATCAACGTGACCGAGCCACCTCATCACATGGATTTGATCGAGGGCCTGAAGCATCAGAACAGCCTCTTCAAATCCGAGAGTTTTTAAGGTCGCTCTTGATTCGGATAGTTAGAGCTCAAGGCTCTTGCCTCTGCTAAATTTTACTGCGGTTCGCGCGTCTTCGAGACGGTTTACATACGTTTACTGGATTAATTCGATGATGTACAGTCGAATGATTTTCGATTCGGCTAATCGTATCTGATCACCGTGCGCTAGGGATGGACGATATTGAAAGAAAATAACGAAAAGAAGAATCGACGTGCGAATATTTTAATGATACATGTAAATTTACTGCTAAGAAAGAGAAATTCATTTTACTGGAAAAGTAAGGATTTTTCTGCTGCTGTAATTGAACAGATGCGAGGTGTATGACTTGAGTAAAATTGAGTAAAATATCAATGAGATCATTCCTTTAAGAAAAGAACAAAGGAAACAATTTGGACGTCGATTCATCATCATCGTGTCATATAAGTCTGTATGTGTGTGTGTGTGTGTGTGTGTGTGTGTATGTGTGTGTGAGAATACTTATTATTAGGTAGAATTTCCTACAATTTTCATCTTTACTCTCCTATATATAAAAGTAATGTGTAAGGTTGAAAAAGTCGCTGGAAATCTTGGTAAATAAGTGTTAGAGTTTACATGATGTTTGTTGTGCATACACAGACCGGCATATATACCTTTAACACGTAACGACTGCAACTTTCAACTATATGCACACGCGTGCATAAGGTTGAAAATCATAGCAATCCTAATAATATAAGTGTTTAAGGCTATTACGCCAGCCTCTGTACGTCGCCCATCTCTACTGTGCGCGTTATTATAGAACAAATTTCTCGCTGGAGAGATAGACTGAGACGTTTACTCGTCGATTAAATAGAACGTGTGCACAAAACCGAATGCGTGTTTCCTAACGGGATTCCGTCCATGAAAGTGAAGTAACCGTCCTTACATTTCACATACATACTTCAACAACGTCGCATTCGCGAACGTCGAGCATGAAAGATGTCTGTGCAAAATTTCCGCGAAATTGGAAATTTCCAAAGAAAAGAAAAAAATTATCAGTGTGTGTTCCCTTTTTTTCTTGCTTCGCGCGCTTGCGTAGCGTTCGTCATTCATCGTGAAATTGGCAGAGTAAACGTCAAAAGGAAGAGATAATTTGCGCGTGCATAACATTAAGGGATACTCTCTGATATTTGCCACGTTTGCGCGACTGCTTGACAAGACACCAAAGCATAAATTTAACATTCTTATGAAGTGACGAGTCGTGTTGAGATTTTTTAGAACTATAGTAATTCGCAGAGAGTCCATCACTAGACCTGCATGACGTAGTACGTGTTTACGTTAAGTCCATCGTCCATCTCGTATATATAATTTAGAGCACAAATATATACATACATATATTTTTTTTATACGACAGGTTCTCTTTGTACGTTATAGATACTTAGATACGTAACTGTAAATGATATTTGCAACGACTGACTTTCCCTTATGTTAAGTTTATCGTGCCCACTGTGGCAATTTGCGAGGAGTCGCGTATTGTTAACATATAAAGTACGTTATCTAGTTTGTGTTTCGAGCGCATCGTTGCTGCGATTCGTCGGCGGCGAAGAGGATTTTCGCCAAGTCGAATTAAAGGCAACTTCACACGCATCGATACTTAACGTAACTCACTGCAGCGCGCACCAAGACGCGTTTAAATGTGCTTTGCATCCCGAACTCTGTGTTGATCTATGTGTCCTGAGTTGATTATGTTGTATTGTGTTTTCACCCCGTCATCGTCATCGTCATCGTTTGAGTTCTTATCTCATGATTATACGGCACACCTCGCGGAGGGCGCGCGAGTTGTTTGGGCAATCGCGATAAGACTGCAATTCGTTCGACGCTGTACGATTATTGATACATAAGTATATTTTAATACGTATATACATATATATACGCATATATGTATATACATACGTCGGGACGATCGATATCCAGGCCGGCTCAAGTGATATCCAGCCGGAGTTATTATCCTATTTGTCGACGCTGGCATCTACATTCCGCTCGGGAAAGTTTCGCGAGTGGTTGGGCAGCCGCGTTCGCATGCACCAACTGGAAAACGTGGCGATGCTCCATCCACTTGCGAAGATTGGGTGAAGAGTGCGGGTCGAAAGCTCGTGACTAAGAGAAATATTGTATATCTTTCTCTCTCCTTTTCTCTCTCTCTTTTTCTCGCGATGTCGTCGGACCCAACGAGCGGATCCGACGAGCGGCGGAGGATGTCAGAGTTTTATGTTGTCAAATAAAATTTCACGATATGCTGCACGCACACCGACAAATATATAGGGTGCCGTATACGTGTTCTTTTATTTCGTTTATCACTCGCCCGCTTGTCGCCAATCCGTTCCCGCCGTCTTCTCCCGTCCTTCCCGTGTGTGTGTGTGTGTGTGTGTGTGTGTGTGTGTGTGTGTGTGTGTGTGTGTGTGTGTGTGTGTGTGTGTGTGTGTGTGGTGTGTGTGTGTGTGTGTGTGTGTGTGTGTGTGTGTGTGTGCGCGTGCGTGCGTGCTCGTGCTCTTTCTCCCTCTCCTCTCCTCATATTGTGTTCATCATCTGTGCTTATTTGCGTTCATGATTTAATCGTTTGCTTCGTTTCAGCTCGTCCTTTCTTTTTTTACGCTATACTATTTATGCGCGCGCGACGCTTGATTTTGTTGATAATTTAACCTTTGTGTACATATATATATATATATATACATCTTCTTTTTTGTTTTCTTGTAGTTCTTGTTTCCGCGTCGCGTTCGTACTGTTGCAGCCGGAACATCCATAAGACGATCAATAAAAACGACGAAGCCCAATATTTACGATCGCGCGGGCCGCCTTCGGCGATATTCCGAGGTGCGCTCAGGCGTTTGAATGATTTATGCGATATCTTCGGACGCGAGTTATATCAGTCGACCGGCGAATTTTGGACAAGCCAATTTTCTGCCCTCGCCCGTACCTAGCCGTTTGTGATTCCCCGCGGTGGCTTGGGAATCGCGCGCGTCCTTGCGCGAAATGCGACCCACGTCGCGGGATTAAGTGAGCTTTATCGCGAAGTTTTAAGCACTCGCCTCTCGTACGGAGAGAAAATAAAGCCGAGGGGGAATCGAAGCCTGAAGATCCTCTCGTGCGTGATTCGTTCGCCGAATCACGGAGCAATATTTGAGTAAATTTTCTCGCGCGTTAAAGTGACAATGATTGCGGCTACTGTGCACATCTTTATCCGCATATACGTTTTATACTTTCGCGAGGCATCGGAAACTCGATGTTTGCGAAAGTCACAAAGAGTATATATATCGTATTTTGGAATTTGCGAGTAACATCGACTGCTGCCTCGTCACCCGAATCTTCCATCATTCTTATAATGATGATCATTAAATTGATTCAATCAATTAAATCATTAAATTGATCGATCAATTATACTTCTTTTATTTGACTCATTACACGTTAAATTACGATTGATTTATTATTTGTATAATAAGTACAACTTTGCACGATATCATAATCGCTGTTACGTGCAAAATTGTATTTCCCGCACTTGTTTTGGCGACTTTATAATACAATGCCCACCCAATGAGTTTTGGATGCGTCTCATAATTTTGTTCCTCTCGCGCCGGTCAGTCGGGAGAAAAGGAAAGAACGGGAAAAGACGAAAGAAAGGTCGGACATTCGGTGAACGTGAGAAGTGTGCGAATATCTCTTCGGTTTCGGCGCTGCACCGTCGGCGCCGGAAAGAGAAATGGAGAACAATATATAGTACGGTGAACAAAAAAGGGAATAAGAGAAAGAAAGAAAGAAAGAAAGAAACGAAGGGAGAGGAAAAGAGATTTTTGATAATAGCGCTCGGTGTTTACCGCGGATGGGTTTATATTGCCGACAAACCATCGACTAAGTAAGTACAGAACAAAACGATTGTAATAGTGAATGAAAGTTGCCTGGTAGAGTAGCTGAACAAAACAACTTTATTGCATTCGACTGACTTCTCTCACATTACTTCCAAAATTCTTTAAAACTCACGAAACACACACGACCGTACTAGCAATCTTTGTTTAGCAAGTTATATTTCGTCTTCTGAGGAATTATGTTTCTTTGCGTATGTTACATTTGCCATTTGTCTCTTTGCAGTCGGGCAAGTATGAGTGCGAGAGCGAGAGAAAGAACGGAGATGTGTGTGAAAGAGATCGAAAAGTTTACTGTCTTTTAAAATTGAGTGGAACGATATTTGGGACTGATGCGAACGGACATGTGCGTGAGGGTACGAATGTGAGAGTGAAAGAGAGACAGAGAGAAAGAGAGAGAGAGAGAGAGAGAGAGAGAGGGAGGGAGAGAAAGAATGAGAGCGAGGGAAAGAGTGAGTTTGATAAATAAAAGAACGACAAAGGGATGAAAGGAAAAGCGCGAAAGGGAAAAAGAATGGCCTAAAACCGGCGGCAAAGTAGCGGCAGAGTGAGAGAATCAATGAGACGAAAGAGTGAAAAGAGGGGGAAAAGAAAGAGACAAAAATGAGAAAGTTATGAGATACAGAGAGGCAAGTAAAGATCAAGTATAAGTTGTCAACTGACGATGTCTCGTATTATTTGTTTTTCTTTTTCCCTTTTATTTTCTTATGATTAAGTATCATCGTCTTTTCCTTTTCGTTCTGTTACAATCTTCTTTAACAATTTTTAATCGAACTCTTTCTTTCTTTCTTTCTTTCTTTCTCTCTTTCTCTCTTTCTCTCTCTCTCTCTCTCTCTCTCTCTTTCTCTCTCTCTCTCTCTCTCTCTCTCTTTCTCTCAAGCAAGCTCGTATGTCAAACTTTTCGCCTTTTTGTAGAGCTCTACTACCATTCCACTACTGTCTACTACTCACTGGCACCTTTCTTCACTATTATCAAGAGGCTCTCGTGTGGGGATCGATACGTACGTTTACTACTTACTCGCAACCTGTTTATACCTGAACTTCTTCCGACCGCTTCCCCGATACTCGAACTACTTCGAGCAAACGGATGGTATAAGCCTCGATGTGGTAGCCGCTGGAATATCTGACCGCAAGTTACGTAATAAATCGATTCTCCTCTCCAGGCTTCCTTTTTTCTTCACCGCTTAGAACGTGAAGCTCTTGTTATTATCTTTACGAGCCGAGTCTCGGAGGCACGCGAAAGTCACAAGATTATTATTCTCATTCTTGTCGTTAACGTTATTATTATTATCATTATTGATTATTAGTATTATCGTTCTTTTCACTGTTATTGTCTCACTGTTACTTTCCTCTTCTTTTCATTTACTGTCGATGTCGCTGTCGTGATCGTTGTTGTTACTCTATCCTGTCCTTTACTGTGTGCATAGTGTCTATTGTGAGCTTTATTTGCGCAACTGCATAAAACGTCGGCCGCGAAGATGTCGCACGTCGCGCACGCATAGCGATAAACCACACAAGAGAAAAAAGAAAAAAAATGTTTCCTCACCGGTCCGATGAAGAAAAAGAGAGAGAGGGAGAGAGAGAGAGAGAGAGAGAGAGAGAGAGAGAGAAAAAGAGAAGGAAATACGCGCCGAGTGCAACCTACGTCCTCAAGGATGCACGACCGACGTTTCTCGCTCGGTTCTCGCCGCTCGTGCGAATACATATTCGATACTTACAAAACTCTTACATTTTGTCAGGCGACGCAATTCGCAACACGACGTAACCACGAGAGAAAATCGAGGCGAACGTATGTTTCTTAGAGCTAGCTCTCGTTTCTTATTAGCATGCTTACAGTTCTCCGCTTCGCTTCGTACAGCAAAAGTATTCGAACGTTAAACTTCCTTTGTTCGATATTGATATCATACACATGCATACACACATACACATTTACGACACAACGGCACCGGTGAGATAAATACGCCGGGGGCGTATTATCGTATTTCACAAAATTGACAGAGACAACGATGAAATATTCGCCATGCGAAAATGCAGCGTGCGCAGCTTTCTGTTAAATTGGCTGTTACGAATTCAGAGAAATCATGCATTTTACCGTCTGCGTCATATAACGAATGCCAACGTGAGCTCGCCGCGGAGCGCAAAGAGTTCCCCGTAATAAGCTTCCCTCCTTTTCCGTCCAGAACTTTACGATGGAGGAATCACGGAGGAAAATTGGAAAAGCTAAGCGTCAACAAGTTAAATAGCAAACGAAAAATAATACTTGGGACCGTCTGTGGAAAAAATGCTTCAATTCGTACGACTGCCCGAGAGAGAAAAATGCTCGTACCTTTAAATCGCGAGGGATCATTACTTAACTTTGACGAATTAGCTCGGTTGCGAAACTCTCGTTCGCGAAAATACTTTTGCACGTTGCGACACATAAAACTTTCCGAGATTACGTAAACTCTTCTCTCTCTCTCTCTCTCTCTCTCTCTCTCTCTCTCTCAAAGTTCGCCAACGCGTTCATCATCCCCCCCAGCTGGGGAAATCGAGGAAGAAAAAGTTTACGGAACTCTCTGCGCGCTTCTACGTCGCGAAACTGCTCCACTCGCGAGATCGGCGGAGCGTCGTCCAGAGCCGAGATATTTTTTGCGCGTCTATCGAAGCGTATTTCGCGATTACTGCGTAAGCTCGTCCGCTCTTATCGCGAAAGCGAACCTCGCCGGCAGCGGCAGCGGTTCGCCCTTGCGCCAGGTGCATCTTTGACTCGTAACTACGCTCGTGCATCTTCCTCGCCGGCGACCGCTGGCGCTGGCTATCTCTCCCGCGCTCGCTGCTCTCCTTATTACTGCGAGATAAATTTCACCTGCACCGCGGCGCTATCATTCAGCAGCCCTGCGACAGATACACTCTCACGAACACACGGCTTGACTCGTTCACTGGGAAAACGTGGCTCCGACTCGTGGTTCTCCGCTCGCAGAGACGCTCTTATCGTACGCAAAATATGAGCGCTTCTCCCGCTTATCTTTCCCGCGTGCTCGTGCGCGCGAAAATGACTGGGGCACGTTCGTTTTTAGCGCGTCGGTTACGTGCGCGAGACGGAAATTAATCGCGCACAGATCAGCGTGTCTGCCTTATTTAAGGCGCGGAGGCTCGTTGCGTGAAACTCGCCTCGCTTGAAATTTGCTTTGCTTTGAATTTAGAGTCGGATCCGATGAGCTCCTCGGCTGAGTCATCACGTGACACGTGTGACGTGTTTGTGATCAAATTTGCAAATCGAGAGGGGGACATCTGACTCTAAATTCAGATCCGAGTATCTCGTATGCGACTCTCGTATATCTCGTACTCGACTTGTAATTCAAATGAAATGCATCCAATTCGAAATTCAAATCCAGGGGTCTCACTTGAGACAAGTTTCAAGTAACGACTATCAACACAGGCCTTGGTGAATCGGGGTTTTCAGCCGTACGCGCACGTGTGCGTGCGAGTGAACGTCCTAGTTATCATGATAACAAGTGTTGAGGCATTTCTGTGTCGACCTGTGTAGCTTGTTTGACATAGCAACTGAATGCGCTAGAAAACATCTGGCTATTCTCTTCTCATGCTTCCTCTACGTGTCCCTACGTGTAGAGATACTGATATCTCTGTGAAAAGATTATGTGTGTCCACAAATAATACGACTCTCTGTTACTATACGAAAACACAAGTTCTCGCACCTCTCGGCTCCTATCGTGCGTTTCGAGCGGCCCTGAATAATACCAAACGCACGTAGGATTAAATCTGTTCCTTTCAGCTGCGTGTTTTACACGCGCTCCCGTCCCTCGCCGAAAATTACAAACGTATGTTTTTCTTCCGTGATGTGTTCGCGATGGGTTCGAGCGAAATGAAAAATCGCATCCGAAAGGAACAGACGCGTAATTGCGTTAGCGCTGCATACAAATACACACACACACACACACACACACACTTATAGACAGTTTCTTTAGCGGGAATGCCGCGTGGTAAAACATTCATTTGTCAAAGATATTATAAGTTATAATCGAACATTCAAACGCATCTCTAACCACGACCTTTTTTTTTCAATTTTCAGAGCGAGGCGTAAGCGTCGAGGCGGACGTATTTCCGAAGCGAATTTACTGCAATTACCGACCAAAAGAGAGATAGAGAGACAGAGAAAGAGAGAAAAAGAGAGATAGGGAGAAATAAAAAGAAAAAGAAAAGGAAAACAAAATAGAAAAAAAAGAAAGATAGAGAGAGAGAGAGAGAGAGAGAGAGAGAGAGAAAGAGAGAAAAGCGAGAGAACAGAGGAACTAAAGCAGGAACGGAAAACAAAAGTTACCACGATCAAACATACTACTGTTCTCGTTTATGCCCATTTTAATATAATAACAACGGCCGCGATATTCGAGAGCAACGAGCGTACTCGATATAATTCCAGACGCAGACCTGCGTGTGCGGTCGCGAAGGGACGAGAGAAAAGAGAAAAAGAAAAAAAAATGAAAAAAAAAAGCAAAAAGAAATACCGAATGTCCCGTCCTTTCATTCGATTATCTTCGAGATTTCTCCCTTTCGCCAGTGTCTCGAGCTTCACGATTTCAATCAGTGGATAATTGATACGATAATTGATACGCGCGACACGTCCCCTTTCTTTTCTGCGCCGCGCCGGCGGAACTCATTTAACTCGTTATTCTATGAAAACATGCTCGCTGCGACTTGCTTCGACTGATCAAAAGCAGAAGAGGAAACAAGAAACCAAAGAGAAAAAGAGGCAATGATTTTAACGAACGCGACTTTCGACTTTGTAATTTCCTTCTCGGCCTCGCCGTTCTCGATGTATTTAACGTTCACACCGTCGTTACGAAATTGTACCACTGACACTTTGTTACATTTTATCAGAAATATAAGAATACACTGAGAGAAAGCATGATATGTGTGTATGTATGCGAAGACGTTTCGTTACACGAAATACCGAAATAGATAATGCTCGCGTCGTTTCTCTCCGCAGCGCGTCTCGTTCTCCGCTGAGAGCTCACTTTGCGAATTGTACGAATCGCGCGACGCAGCGTTCGGGAATACGAAACTTCGCGGAGTCGGTCCGCTTGTCAGCGGGCAAATCGCCGTCGCTCGAATCCGAACGTTTCTCGGCGATTCTCCGCTCTCTTGCGCGATTCGCGGATTTTCGCGATCCCGCCTGTTAGAGTAATATGGATGTTCCACGATGCAACCTTTACGAGCTCGACGCGAATATCCGCGTCATTGTTAGCGGCGTATCGCGCGGCTCAGAATCGCTAAGTATAAAACAGAGAAAGAGAGACTATATATCGGGTTCTCTAGGTAAGTCCCCACAATCTGCATCAGTTTTTCCTCCTTTTTTTTTTGCTTGCGGTAGACCGCTCGCAGCATAAGATTATCGTTAGCGTATCTCCGTTGCGCGAAGCGAGCGACGTGCCAGTCGGCAATAGGCGAAGTAAAAACTCGTCGTTGCGCGAGAATTGTGAGAAATGAATCGACCGCTTCAAGCGTCTGCGATCAATTCCGCTCGTCAATTTAAACCGATCCTGGCGCAATGGAACCTCCTCTTAATCGCCTGTCCGGCTTTTCTTGCTCCGGCGATCGAAGGGTGCCTCCATCGTCCTGATATTCCTGTTTCGCCGTCGTGTCGCGGCGGACACTCGCGTGATCGATCACCCGGAAGCGACCGCGAGCGCCTCGTAAATCCGCGTCCTCGCGGTGAGCGAGGACAAAAGAACGGAAAAGAAAACAGAGACGAAAGTCCACTCGTCGCGCGAAATTGCCTCTCCCGGCGGTCTCGTCAATTATCTAATTGCGCTCGGCCCCCTCCCTCCCCGGAGGCACTTTTTCCGATCTAATTTAATTAATAGAGCGTGCCGCTAGAGATGCCCGCCATCGGTAAACGCTCGCGTTTCGCAATGCTCCAGCTTCCTCCGACGCACCGGCTGCGTAATTGCTTTCACGAATGCTTATCGACGATAGTGTCGACGATAGTGTCGGCATTCGGCCCGCGGCGGAGAATTTCCTCTGGCGCCGCCGTCGCCTCGGCTCGACGGCTGTCTTCGCGGGCTCGCGAGGAGCCGCAGAAGGAATCGCGGGAATCGGTCTCCGCGTCTCTTAGCGACGTCGCTCGCGGATTTCCGGCCAATCCTGTTTGTACGAAACTCGTATGAAGCTATACCCTTAATTGGATTATCGGCAACGGAGAGATTACGAAACAAACGTATTGTTGAGTAACGCTCGTGCACGCACTTGCACACGCGTATATACGCGATATATCTTACCGTTGTCCTCTAGCGAAACAGCTGAAGCTCGTGCAGAGATTCGCGCGAGCCTCGGAGAGGAGAGGAGAACGATCTAGAATTCGGATCTTGATCGTCGCGTTCGCATTTTCATTATTATCCGCTAGCGTTGTGTTCGTTACGTTCATTAAACATCGCTCGGGCACTGACATTTATTAGTCCGGTGGCATTCGGAATTTTCCAACGTGTTTAAACGGGGATCATGGGAGCGCGCGCCGCTCGCTCATTGCAGAATTAATTCTGCATAGATCAGAATTTGCGGTGATGCATATACATCAGAGAATTGATTAACATGTCAATGTTAACACATTCTGTGCGTGCGCACGCAAATGAAATTGTGCGCGCGGGAGATCGCTCCGTCGAATATAATTGCACGCTGCCGCGTCGAGACCGGCTTGATATTTGCGCAAGTTCTCATCGGGAAGTCATTAGTATTGCGTACTTGTTCCTTCCCCCCAGCCCCACCCCCTCTCACTCCCACCGCCGAGAAATATTGTGGACTCCGCGAATCCCTAATCGCGCGTATCGAAAGCAAAATTCGGCTGACCAGAAACGAAGAGTCTCAGAATTGTAGGAATTTTATTGCGCAAACTACGATCACGTGAAACTGAGGAAAAATCGAGTCAGATCGACAGTCTGACGTGCAATTAGCGAAATCAAAGCGTAATCGTGCATTTAATGTAGATATTGTCTTTCACTTATCCGAAGCTTGATTTAGCTACATGCTACGAGCAGTTTTCCTTTGGTTGGATAAGTAAATTGGACGAGAAACGTGACCAGCGATTTGTTGAGTCAGTTTTCGCCTCATTGAACTTTGAGTTTACATTTCACACGAGAACTCGAAATATATCGTCAAAATTTGCTCGGAGAAGATTAAAGTTGCTTTACTGTGTACAAAAATCTGCAATCGAGTTCGTTTCACTTGATTCGAGTTATTTCGATGTGCCTTGTGTGTATTTAGAAATTTATTTAATTTTTTTAACTTTAATTTATTTAATTTATTTATAAAATTTTGAAGAAGAGCGAAAATCACACCGATTTGTCTGCTCGACTGCAATCGCTGTCTCTTCGTGTACTTGAGCTAGCGCTCGCGTGTAAGCCAGTTGTCGCGTTCAAGCGAGCAAGTAGAACTCACCGCGAAGTAGACGAGCACGCCCTGTTAATTACTGACGCACCAATTGTACTAATTGTCTGCCTTTTGTTCCCCTCGCTCGTTCCCCGCGCCGCTCGATTCTACGACAGAGGGTGACGCCGATTCGCAAGATCAAACGGAGCAGAAGTTTTCCCAATGAGAGCGAGACGACCGATCGCGTGGCCGAGCTCGAGGAGCTGCTCTCTTCGAGATCAGGTACGTCCTTCAGGTCGTCGTCCTCGAAGGAACGATGGAAACCCGCGAAGCGATCGCGTTTTTATCGGGCCGACTATCAGCCCGACAAAGCGCAGAGCTGCGTTTCGGTTTCCCTCATTCGTTTCGGCGAGATATCATTCGCTACGCTACGAGATCATAGCCGACGTCGTTGTTAAATCGATCTGAGAGTGTTCTCTCTTTATGAACATAATTATACATGAAGAGGGTATGCTTTGAGTAGAAATATATTCAAATGGTACGTCTTATTCTGCGGGAAAGGATTTTTGAAACGATCCAGCCGATTTTCGGCATGAGATGGAAAAATTACTTATTTTCTATACTCCTCGCGTAATTTCTACACACGGACATTCCTGTACGAAGAATTGAGACAATGCGGAATGTCGAGTGTGCGGAGAGACAAACCCCGGCTACTCGTCGGCGCGGGTTTCATTCTTCCTCTCGATGAAAAATTAGCCGGTGGCTTAGAAACAACTCGTACGATGATTAACGTGGTCTCGTGAAAGGAATACAAATCTCCGCGTTACGGGGCGCACTTTTCACAGACCACCATTCGTACTCGTTGTACTTCGAAAGCGGGTTGTATAAATCGTCGTCCGTTCAGTCGCCACGATTTTACCGTTTGTTTGCGCGCCCGTATGTGTGAGTATATGGTGCGGCCGTTTTCAGATGCTTCTATTGTTCCGAAACGGGGCTATGTGTCGCGTCTCATTTCGCGAAGCATTATCGGGATTTCTATACGGACCTTGCCGCCCCCCCCCCCCTCGCCGCTCTACCGGCTGACAGAAATCGACGAAATGCCCACCCACGCTCGCACACAAGGATTCACTGTGTGACGTGGCAATTTGCCATTACTATTGAGCTTCAATATAGGAAAACCATCAATTTTGATTCCGCGCGCGCGCGCGCGCGCGATTAAATTAGCTTCCTTTATAGACACAAAAGCGCAGTGCGCTTTAATGCATCGTCCCGCAACACGCGACGTCCTTCCGCGCGGCTGCAAACGGCAGGGCGAATTTTTCCACAACCGCGGACGATTTATCATCGCGATCATCGAGCTGCCGCCAGACATCGCGCAGATTAATCGAGCCAATTAACGGATCCCAAGTCGGGATCCTCTGTCATCGCACGCTCATTACATTCCCGCAAACTCACGAAGCTCGGCTCGACGCGATCGCGCTAAACACACTACCGTCTTCTCGCTCGCAGGTTTGACGGAATCGTCGACGAACAAGCCGCAGGTCGACGAGGACGAGGAGGACGACGAGGACCACTGGAAGGACGCCTCTCCGGTCACACCGATCTGCAGCCCGGCACGACGACCTCCCAAGCTGCAGCGTCACGACAAGCGCTCGCCCACCAGGTACATCGATGTCGACAACGACGTCGAGATCATCCACGAGTTTTACCCCACGACGTCGAAGACGATGCACGAGGAGACGAGCATCGTGTCGTACGGCGGCACGATCATCGTCGAGACCACGAGGATACCCAGGCACAGCAAGGACGTGTCGGCGAGGATGGAGAAGGTGGCGCCGAAGGTCAAGTTAAAGAAGCAGCCGTCCGTTGAGCCGGACCGCGTACCGCCCGTGCAGGAGGAGCCGTCCACCAGCGCGCGCGAAGACACGCCGAAAGTCTCGACCTCGAGGAGGTCATCGCGGCAGGCCGCGGAGCGTGGTAAGAGCGTGAAACGCCGCGGCAGCTTGGAGTCCGAAGGCCGTACGTCCACGTCGAGGGAGACGCTGGAGAAGTCGGACACGTCGTCGGAGAAGGGCGCCAAGAAAAAGGTCTTCGCAGAGAGGCAGGACGGTAAGAAGCGGTCGAGGAAGTCGGACGGCAAGCGCGCCGGCAAGGTCGACCGGCGGATCGAGGCGGACTCGTCGAGGCGGAAAGCGGACTCGCTGGAGGACGAGGAGTCCAAGCGGAAGGATCACGTCGAAACTTACCGGCGTTCGCGCGAAGAGCGGAAAAGCTTGAAGGAGCAGGAGTGCATCGAGAGGGTGACGGAGTTCTTGACGAGGCACAGTATCCCGATTTACCCGGACAGCGGTGGCGGAGCCAACCTCGAAGCGGCGGAGCCGCTGGAAGTTCCTCCCAAGCTCGTCGTGGACGAGCAACCGCAGCAACGAGTCAGACGTCCGTCGGCTGTTGGCGGAGAGGGAGAAGTCGAGCACGCCGCGACAACCCCCGATGCATCAATCGCGTCTGTGAAGCGAAGGGAGAGCCTAAAGAGTGTACCCGAAGCGGAGGAAGCAAAGGACTATCCGCGGGATTCAACGGCGGTCGCGAAAGACGCGGGAAGAACCTCGGATAGTAGAAAGCAACGGCGAACTTTGGAGCGTGCCCCTGTGGCCGTCTCGGACGTCCAGCAATTGGAAGCGACGGCTGTTCAAGAACCCGCGAAGCGACCCAGCTCCTTGAGAAAGAGAAGGGACTCCTTTTCCAGAGAGTCCTCGAGAGAATCGCTGTTGGAGGAGAAGAAGGGCGTGAGGATTCAAGAGGACGTTCAGGAGATCTTCTTCGAGGACACCAGCGAGCAGGTGAGTGGACCGAGATGTTCTCGAAGAGCAAGAAACGGATAGTGAAGGCGCAAGGTAATTGCACGGATTAAGAGAACACCTCGCCGATGACCTTGATTTTTACATCATGTTGTCGAGGTCGAGATTGAGAAATTTGAAAGAAACTCCTGAACAGTTTTCAGCAGGAAAGCTATCCGTGTTTGTGCTTGATAACTTGAGTTACAGCAAATATGAGATCTGCATTGTTTATGTGCTTAGGCACATAATACGTTGTCGTAGATAAGGTATCTCTTAATCCGTATCATTACCGAAAAGAATTTCCTCGACACGATTTGGATACGCCTTCTAATTCTAATTTCGACCGTGCTGTACATCAGGTGGCCGACTTGTTGCCGGAAGTACAGCTGGTGACCGCGAGGATTATCACGACGGAGGAAGCGTCCGCGATACGTTTTGAGGAAGCAGCCACGAGGATCGAAGTCCACTCGCCGCCGGAAGTGGCCATTGTGTCCGAAACATTCAGGCCGAAAATCCTGACGCGAGCGCCGTCGCCGGAAGCCGTCGTCGACGTCTCGTTGTTGCAGTTACCCGCCTTAGCGAAGTCCACTTCGGAGAGTACCTTGACGGAGGACAAACTGCTGACCGTCGGCGAGGACAAGAAGATCTCCGTGAGGAACCTCAAGCCGGAGATCCTTCTGGATCTGTCCAAAGTCTCCGATAACGGTGAAGACCTCGACGACGCGATCGAGAGCGGCAAGGAAGTCAAGGAGAGGCGACTCAGTCGAGCTGGAAGTGAAGGTTCGAAAAGATTGCAGAAGCCTCAGCTGCAGGAACAGTTTCCCTTCAAGATCGGTAGCATCGCGCAGCCGGACAGGCCGGAACTGACGATTCTGCACGAGGCGGAGAAGGCGGAGAGTGTCGGGGACCTCGAAAGAAAGATCGCGAAAGAAGACGGCAGTGTTTCCAGGTAAGGGCTTTTGCTTCATTTATGTCGACCTCGTGGAACGTGACGAGTTTGTTATGTTTGTAAAATCACAAGTCGAAATTTCGGCTCTACATTAATTACGCAAATTCCGTTCGATTTTCGATGAAGGATCTCGAAATGAAACATTATATAAGTTATCGTCCTATTTTGGTGGTGCAAATAGAACTCGACATCAGTCGACTAAATTTCATAGTTGATTCGTTCATTCCAATCAGAAATAGAGATATAGAATATAGAATATAGAATATGCAAATCTAGAGTATTGAGATGTATTGAAATATTAGGTAATTCGTAAGTCTTTCCTGAATCTATATATATATATATATATAAAAAAACGGAAGAAAAAACGACGGTATGAATATGTGGACGGTGTAGCTCGACGGAATTTGAAGGGTAAAAGGCAGAGCTTTTACCCTGCAAACAGTTGCACTTACGGAATTACACATACGCGGCTAATGGAATGTTTGATATTTATCTTATTATACATATAAAACACAGCGTCAACTCTGATATTTCTCTCTCAGCGCAGTAATTTCTTTTAGTCTGTATTCCGCACATTGTGTGCGACATATCTTATTTTATCGAATACTCAAGCGCAGCCAATTACGCCAAGAGGATGTTTCGACGGCTGAAATCCGCTCGCGCGGACGAAAATCGATCGATCGCGCGGCGGCACGCGCAAAGAGGGGGTCGCACAATTTTGTTTGCAATATCACAAGCGCGGTCTGTCGATCGAGTTATAAGTTCGAGCGACGTCGCCGCTTGGGGCTTCGAATGTCGATTTGCAAACAGTATTGTTTGCTCGGTAAGTTTGTCGGTCCCGATTAGGGTTGGATTACACGCGTGGCCATAGAAACCCCGAGGTGCCCGTGCAATTTGCTAGAAATCTAGGTCGCCGTTAATACGTACGCGAATATATACGCTTCGCGTCCCGAAAATTTTACGCGGAGATTCGCGCGCCGAGAGCTGAATAATTTACCGCCGCGACCTTTGACCGCTCGTGTGTTTCTCGTGAACATTAAATGAGCCTACAACCGCCGGACACTGCGAATTTCACCCGTCGGCGAATTTTTCCACCCCGTTGCTCCTCGAGAACAACGTGCTGCCCCTTTCTCTCGCTCTTTCTTTTTTCTTTATTTACAACCTAATAAATGTAACGCGTGTGCAGTCATAGTAAAGTCGGAAGGTGAAAATGTTCCGATCTCCTTCTCTCTCTCTCTCTCTCTCTCTCTCTCTCTCTCTTCCCCTCCCCCCTTTTTCCCTTTCACTTTACTCTCCTACCGTTCCACCCAGAAGAAACTTTTTCTTCGTTAACTTCCACATTTACGATGCCACAAACTTCTCGCGGAGCCCACGGAAGAAAGCACTTATCGCGAAGTGCTATTTTTTTTTATGGGTCGCTCGGATTCAACTCTGGAATCCCGTGCAACGCGTATACGACGTGGCAATTCTGACGCGCACGAAGTGATATTTATTTCGTATTTTTACACTTCAAGTGTCTCTCTCGTTTCCGCGATGCCGGTCACGATCGCACGTAGTCGTACGATTTTATCCGGATTTGCCATGGATTGTCGCGTGTCTCCACTTGCGTCGTTAACAATCTTTTCATTTTGTATGTAAGCAGTCTTCGGCTGCAAAAGGACTGCACGAATAATCGCACGGCATATCGCGAAATACGAAATACAAAGCGGGAGAAGTGCATACGGGGGAAAGAAGAAAGAGCGAAAGAAGGGTTTCAGGCCGGCTAAGTAGATACGGTAACGCGGGATCAGACGTGACACGTTCGAATGCCACAGATGCCAAATTCGAGCGCGCTAAGTAGATACAGACTGCCGCTGCCAGGCAAACCGAGACGGACTCAGCCGTAGGTCGACGGCGAGCGGACACGGAGGCAGTGCGAGCGAGATATCAGTGGGAACAGTGGAAAAGGTCGCGACGAGGCCGACACATGCGGCACATAGAGCGGCGGATACGCACGATGAAGTGAGGAAAGACAGCCGAGGATCAGCCGGCGCGGATGAGCGCGAAGTGGCGCACCGGCGGACGTAGATTGACACGGGATGACGTCGGCAAGAAAAGACAGGCACACGGAGATTGTGATGTAACGAGCTTTCTCTCTCCCTCCCTCTCTCTCTCTCTCTCTCTCTCTCTCTCTCTCTCTCCGAGAGAGAGGGGGGGTGGAAGAAAGAAAAAGAGAGAGACAGATATAGCAGGACGACCTCGTTTCGCGAGAGAGAGAGGCGAGGACGGTCGGTGGCAGGAGAAAGAAGGGGCGGGGCGCACTCGAGCGGAAAGCAACGGACAATGCAGGCCGCGAAGTAGAAAAAGACGCTCGGGTGTACGGCAGTTCGTCTGCTCTGCCGACCGTCCGTCCGACCGGCTAGCCAGCTAGCCAGCTGGCGGTCTGTCTCGCTGACTGAAGAGACAAACACGCGAGCGATGCGACACAGGAGGATAAGAAGAGATAAAAGCGTCGTTACAAAGGAGCAGAAAAGAACGAGGGGAATTGCGAAGAAACGAAGGCGAACGCGCGAGATATGTGACGAGATATGTGACGTTAAAGAGACTTAAAAGATGCGCGGAATTGCCGGCGGAGTAAGGGAAAGAAAGAATGAGTAGCGGTGGAAGAGATGAGGAGGGACGGGGAGGGACGAAGAGGAGATAGATAAGACTGAAGAGAGAACGTGAAAGAAGACAAAGTGTGGAGGATAAAACGGGGAAACTTTAGCGGATAGAAAGAGCATGTGGCGCAGCAAACAAAACGAAGTGGCTGGTCATGCATTGAGAAATGCAGATAAATACAACGCGGAGGAAAAATAGGGAGATTCGAGGGAGGGAAGAGAGAGAGAGAGAGAGAGAGAGAGAAAGAGAGAGAAGAGAAGAGAGAAACGAATTCATGACGCAGAAGCACGAACGAATGTCGCAAAATATACAGAAAGACACGTTCTATGCAACAGCACGATCGTACTCGACGTCGAAACGTCTCTCTGCTCTCTTCAACGATCCGCAAACGAACGAGAGCGGTCGTCAGTTGATTCTTCCAATTAGATGGCCCTTAATTGACCACCTGATTGTCGATTTCATCGGCGCGAGGCATGAAACGTCGAGAGAGAGAGAGAGAGAGAGAGAGAGAGAGAGAGAGAGAGAGAGAGAGAGAGAGAGAGAGAGAGAAACATGGCAATCAGGTCTCGATGGAGAAATCTAGATCTCGATTGGAGAAAAACGCGAACATGCGGTTGCTCCTAATGAACTCGCGTTCCCGCGAATGGTGCCAACTTCGCGGCACACACACACAGACGTGTTCATTGATCGATCGCGTGTCTTTAGCGAAGAACGCTTTAATTGCGCCCCTGGCATAAATCTCGCCGCTCTATAACCGCCCATACTAATATTTGGAAGCCGGCGAACGTCATCCCGGCATCAATCAGTGCCATTTCGCATGCGCACACTGCCGGGGACAATATTTGTTATGCTACCTTCCGTCTTGGCTGCCACCCCTACGAGCACGGGAATATCACACTCTCCTGCGCGTCTGGATCTTATTAAAACACTCTCCCCCGCTGCGTGCGCTTTATATTTCACTCGACCGTCCCGATCTCGCTCGCTCTGCCGCTCCGGCGACGAGCCGACGGGGAAAATGAGGGTTGCGGTAAATCTCCGAGCCTGCGAAGAGATGATTTTCGGCGGAACGAGGATACGATACGATACTATACTCGTTGTGGAAAGATGTCGGCGGGAGGGAAAAAGGGAAAAAAGGGGACAGCGACAGCTTTGCTTTACTTTGCGCGATTTAACGCAAAGTATATAAGGTTAGATCGCGCGCTGCTCGCACGAATAATGGTTGCTATCAAGTATATACACAAGACCCGCGTCGTACATACACATCCGCTGTGAGCGAAAGCGCCTACGAAGGCGGCAATTTACCATTAATTTAACGCTCATAACGTTATTATCGTTGTATGAATAACGACGGCGCTCGTCGGACAATTAGCTGTTATCGAAACGATAAATTTTCGATAAGATAATCGCTCGCGCGCTTATGTGCGATACAAGTAATTACGATTTAAAGATATATTCATCGAATTTACGGTGGGCGAGCGAGCGAGCGCGTCGCGTTTGTCCGCGATTTTAATTTTCATTTGCCGCGTAGATTAGCCTGCGCGAGGATAATCCACTTTTCATTTGCGAGGATGGATTATCCGCGGGACGCGCGCTCACGTAATAATTTAAATCGAATTTCGCAAAATTGTCTCGTCGCAGACACGTTCTCTTTTTTCCCCTTCTCCTCTTCCCGCCCCCTCTCTCTCTCTGTCTCTCTCTCTCTCTCTCTCTCTCTCTCTCTCTCTCTCTCTCTCTCTCTCTCTCTCTCGTTCTCATTCTTGCTCGTAAAATCGCGCTTGCCAATCCGGCGTGCGCGATTGGAGAACTCGCGCCGGCGTTTATCGAAAATTGGCTCGGCCGGCACGAGCTGTTCGGATTGCTCCTTCGATTACGCGCGCCCACGCGCGCGCGCGCGCGCGCGTGCGTGCGTGTTTATAGCGTGGTTTCTCTGCGAGAATCCTCCACACGTCGTCACGTGAAATACATTCGCGAATCCGTGCAGTGGCACAAAGACAATGTGTGTGTGTGTGTGTGTTTGCTTGCGCGTATACACGCTCACACCTTTCGGTTTTGTCCGGGCCGCCGGCAGTCGCGCGAATTTCAGCCGCTCGGTGACACGTGCACTCTCACACGATCGTCCTCGGCTCAGCGTGCACATTCAGTGACATATCTGCGCACGTTCTCATTTCTCACGAGCTACTCTGCATATACGAACTGCATATACAGCGTGTCCCACTTGGACCGTGTTGTTTTGCAGCGCGGCCGGGATTCCCCGAACAATTCGGATTAGATTTTTTCCGCGACGAGGGTAACACGCGTCTCTCCTCGCAGCAAGATTCCAATTTCGCCTTCGTCTCCTCTGCTCCCCCTCCCCTCCCCCCCCTCTCTCTCTCTCTCTCTCTCTCTTTCTCTTTCACTTTCCAATATTTTCCTCCCGACACGTCACGTGTATCCTCGAGTCTCGAATGAAAATTCCATCGGACCAAATTCTGGCCGTGAAATTAGCCGGGAGAACATTTCACTTGTCTTGACCCGGCACTTCGACCTGCGGAAATTTCGCTCTCGCGACAACGAGAAACCCTTCCTTCCTTCCTTCTTCTCCCTTCGATCGCGCGGTGGATTACCTCGGGGAAGGGTCGCGACTAGTCGCGAAATCGATCTCAGATTCGCCGGTGGAATCTGTCGCGCTGTGTCGCTTCAAGTGGGAACGTCCTGTGTATTTGCGCTATCTCACGAGTATCTCGCGTAAGTACATACATACAAGCGTACAAATACACTTGTACCCTCGCGTCCCTCCTCACGTCTCCTCTGCGTGCGTTCGTTCCTCCTGCGCGGTTACGTATATACCGTATATTCACATGCGCGCTCATCTTTATCTCTTATAGATACATAACTAACATACACACACACACACATGTACGTCAAGATCACCCTCACCATCGCCCCGCGGAAACGCACACGCGTAAAGTTCTCTCTCGCGAGTCGGCGTCGGCGTCTCCTCCAGTCTGCGTGCATCGGCGTTCGCGTTCGCGCGCTTCTCTGTGTGTCGACTCGCGGCCACCCGCTGCCCATGTGCGCGCGTAAACGTGGGTGTGTGTGTGTGTGTGTTCAACACGCGTCCCGCGAGAGGCAGAAGTGTTGTTTATTAGATCAGAGGAAGCCAGTTTGCAGTGACGCACGGCCGGCCCGGCCGGAGACACGGCAGTGAACACCTTGGCTTCCGACCATTCGCGGTGTAACACGAGGAGAGCTCCTCGCGGAGAACCTCCGTGTTGGTCAACACGTATCCTCCATCGGGTGTCTGTCTCCTCGCTCCCTTCGTCGACGAGCCCTCACGTGCCTGAGTGCAGTCCTTCGACGTTCTCTCTTGTGTATGCGTATTCTTGAGACGCCTCGTTAACGAGGCGACGACGACGACGACGACGAGACGAAAGAGAGGTGAAAGTTCGTTGGCCGTGAGAAGAGAGAAACGAGAGCGGAAGTGTGAACCACGCGCGACAACGTTGTCGCACGGATAACGGAAGTCGCAGTATGTCGCGTAAGAGCCGACCTTGTCTGCTGTTGGATCCGCGCGTAGTTGGCCGTCGAGAGCGAGTCGCGTTGGTACGCTCGGCGCGCACTCGACGATTCTCGACGCTCGTTGCAGTTGACAGATGTTAGGGATATGTAAAAGCACGTCGTACGGGAGAGGGAGAAGCAGGGAGAGAGAGAGAGAGAGAGAGGGAGAGAGAGAGAGAGAGAGAGAGAGAGAGAGAGAGAGAGAGAGAGAGAGATAAACGCGTGAGAGTCGCCTCGTGTGCATTTGAAAAATTAACTGCTCGTTGCACAATTTACTTGTGAGTTCGGTCGAACTCGCGATATCGATCTCGTCGGAGCGAAGCTTCGCAAGTTGCGCTTCGCGAGGATTACGATGACGGAGCGACATCGTCCAGCTAATGATGAAAGATAGCTGTTTAGGTAAATTTGAATAATAATTTGAGCGGGGAGAGAATTTTTGATGTGTTAAGGTGCGATCGCTCGTTCGAGAGAAACACGCGCACAGTCGCACTCGATTGGGCGATTTAAAGCGAATGATTCTTGACGCAGCATCAGAGTTAATAGCGAAATATCAGAGTTGGCTCCACAGAGTTTTGTCGCGTCTCTCGCCTTGTTATTCAACACGTTGACTGTCACGCGGGTCACCGATGGCCGACATTATGTGACTTTGCCGCGTTAACTCACGCATAAAGCGTAGCTAATGACACTTGAGGAATAAAACGCGCTGCCGATGAAAAAGCTGATAAAAGCGCCCGGGAAATTTGGCCGCGTGCAGGAAGCGCGTGCGTTTTGCCCGTGAAATTTCGTCCGTTCCGAAACTACAGTCGAGTTCCGCGCGAGAGAAGTTCAGCTCTCGGTAGTCAGCGTGCGATATAATAATATGTATCGATCAGGCACGTTAATTTATAACATAAAGAAGCACATATTGAATACACATCGCGATCCCCCCTCGCGGAGATAATAATAACGGACACACGAAGACGGCACGAAGCGGTCTCGCGTATAGCGGCAGAAATACCGAGTTATCTTCCCGGCCCGAATATCACGAGCATTCGAGTGCGTAACAGCTTTTTCTGTCGAAAGCAAACACCGGTAAGTCCGTCACATTCCCGCGCGTGGGATTTATACCGTTCACGTGTATACATATCGAAAATGTGTGCGCACGTCCCGCAACGAGAATATCGCCCCCACGCGCGACGCGATACGTAAAGGCACCGCGTCCGCGTTATCCCCCCGCTGTGCTGCTCTCGCGTCTGCCATTCCGCGAGATATCGCGTTAAAACACATCCCACGTCGTGTCGCTCCATTTTTATCGCACGCGGACGGTAGCGCCGAGGGTCAGAGGGAGCGCATTCCTTCCGACGCTATACGCGATACGTAAACACGTCCTCCTCCTCTTCTCAATTGATACTTCCCTAGAAATACATCCTCATCGAAGTCACTCGCGAAAGATATCACGATGAAAGACTGCCCGCGCTTGCGGAGACGCGACGATTAAAAGATTACTTGTACCGTCAAAGGCATTACATAACGGCGGGAGAGAGAATCAGGTCTCTAGAGAATTTCGAACCGAAGAATGTCATCTAGCCCCACTGTGCGACGGCATGCGCTCGCGCGACTGAGCGCTGAAAGCCGTCGGCGTCGCCGGCGAATAATGAGTGAGTCTCCGGCATTGTCGCGCGCGTCCCGAGTGTCATCTCTCACGCGAGCGCCGTTCCAATTGCGCGCAATACTTTTCTTCATTGCAATGACCGTAACTTCGCCGCCGCCGCCTCACTCGGTCGTGCAGATGTGACAGCCGGGTTGTCACTAATTTCTATGTCGATCCGAGTGAGTTGTGACGTGCAAACGGGACGCGTCATCGTTAAAGATATTTTCACCTCGTGTACGCGCGTCCGCGCGGTGATCTCAGCCGGGACGCGCGATCGCTTCTGATTTGCACGCGTTGCGCGGTGTCTAGCACAGAGTGTCGAGAGCTGTCGAGGGCCGCGGCCAATCAGCCGGTGCTCCCGCATCGACGACTCGCGCCGACCTTAACGAGCCGGTCATTGCAATTAAGAAAAGTATTGCGCGCAATTGGAAGGGCGCTCGCGTGAGAGATGACACTCGGGACGCGCGCGACAATGCCGGAGACTCGCTCGCCGCCGGCGACGGCTTTCAGCGCTCGCCATCGACAGCGGCGGCGACGAGCAGCGCTCAGTCGCGCGAGAGCATGCCGTCGCACAGTGGGGCTGGATGACATTCTTTGGTTCAAAATTCTCTAGAGACCTGAATTTCCAACCGATCGCCGACACCAATGGATGAGGTTGATCCTGAATCAATTCCGAAGAGATCTGTCTTGCCAAAATTAAAAAAGAAATTTTTTTCTCGAATTATTAGCCCCAAAAGAGGAAGAATTATCGTTAAACGCGAGAAACTTGTGGAATACTCATTACTCGACACTTATTTCTATCTAATAGCGTATTCAGCGGATTGAAACTATGAAACCAATCAACAGGCACCTCGAGATTTATCGATCTTGAAGCAGAAACCCATTAACTCAAAATTCATATGCCCAAAATACAAAAGCATCAAATATAGACCCAAATATCAAATATAGACGTTAAGCACAAAACCGAGAGACTTTAATCCTTAATTCTTTCTTAATGTGGCTTGAAATGATGAGCTTTGAAATTCTGAGTTTTCTAAAAGGTGATTATAAGTTCTGGGGTTTCGAATTTAGTATCCATAGGCTCGAACCCAAGACACTGCACTTTAAACGATAAACTTCTAAGACAAACCCTAAATCCATGAACCCTGAACCAATAATTTTTTCAAAATTTCGGCTAGACAGATCTCTTTGGAATTTATTCAGGATCAACCTCATCCATTGGTGTCGACGATCGGTTGGAAATTCAGGTCTCTAGAGAATTTTGAATCAAAAAATGTCATCTGGCCCCACTGTGCGTCCCCCTTCTCATTCGCGTTCTCATTTGCGTGTCTGCCGGTTTCCCTAGCAGCGAAGTTCGACGCGAGTCCAGGGAATCCATCCGCTCTCCTCCGAAGGACCTTGCGATCTCTCCGAGGCTCGGCGACGTTCTCGACCGAGTGAGACAGGCGACGCAGGATCTCCGAAAAGAGGGGCAAAAGGCGCCGTTACCGCGACAGGACGAGGCCCAGAGGGAGGACTCGAGAAGAACTCGCTGTTATGATCAGAGTCCGTTGCAGCAGAAACGATCGCCGTTGCTGGAGGAAGTAGCCCGCAGACCGGAGGAGGATAGTCTGATCTGCAAGGAACACTCTCTCGAATACCAGAGTCAGACTCTCGAGAGCCAGTCGGACCACCTGTTCCATGAAGTGATTATATCGTCCTTGGAGGACCTACTACAGTCGGTGCCCGAGAGCTGGAGCCGCGAGGTCTACGAGGAGAGCGTCGAGGAGGTAGAGCACAGCTTCAAGGAGACGCAGTACTCGCCGAAGGAGAAGCGCGACGTACAGACGCAGACCGTTCAGGAGTCCAAGAGCACGCAGTGCAGTCCGGACCAGAGCGTGTCGAGTCCTTGCGAAGAGCCACCCCGGATCAGCCCCTTCCACGTCAGCCAGAGGTACTTCCAAAGTCCCAGGCGGGAGGTGCAGACGCAGACTCAAGGCGAGAACAAGAGCGTCCAATGTTGCTTGGACGACTTGGGGAGGCTCGATAATCTGTGGAGAGGCGACAGTCCGGCCAGGTCGGATCAGGCGCAAGAGTCGAAGAGTGTTCAGTGTGTGCCGGAGGATATCGTCAAGTCACCGGTGAAGTCGCGGTCTTCTTCACGGGAGGACTCGCTGCGCAGCCCACGGCGAGAGGTCGAGGTGCAGACCTACCAGGAGTCGAAGGCGATTCAATGCAGTGACGACGAGCTACTCGAGGCTGATCAGGCTAGTACCGATCGTCCAAGCACACAGCAGAGCAGACCGACCAGCTCGACGTCGAGGAAGACTGAGAGCTCGCCTTCGTCGAGCTCCAGCTCGCCGCGCAAGTTTCCTACGGTCGTCTTCGTGGAGGGCAAGAAGGACATGACTGTCACAAACAGGGAGCACGATGGCGACGTCACCTGGTCCAAACACTGGGGTCCCGAGAGACTGGTGGAGATCTACAGAGAGCCGAAGACCAGTCTGGGACTCAGCATCGTCGGCGGAAAGGTACGACGAAAGGTACTCTCTCATCTTCGTGTAGATATCTGTGAGAAATGTCCATTATCACGTAGCACAGCGAGGCGAAAATTGCGCGAGAGAGTCTCCCCTCTCAGCGCGTTTGCATTTTCCAATCGCGTGAGTCCTTCGATTTGTTATTCTGCGAGTCAGTTCGTCCGCGCATCTCTGTATGGGCGCTTGTGAAATTAATGCATGGTCGCGAGCGTCGGAGAGATGACACGAGGCAGATTGAGAGAGAGAGAGAGAGAGAGAGAGAGAGAGAGAGAGAGAGAGAGAGAGAGAGAGAGGGAGGGAGAAATCGCGCTTTTTCCAATATATTAAATGTATATTTGTGGAATTACATTGTCGCACGAGTATTGACGCAGTTCGCGGCCCGATATCACGCGGCAACGGCGGATATTAAAAGACACCAGACAGGACGGAATTATATTCTATTATTTTCGTAAATCCTCCCCCTCGCGCGCGATACGCGATCGATGCAGCGAATAATCCCGACGCAGCTTCTCACACGCTCGGTCAAGCCGCAGTTTTTCGTATCTCTTTTATTAGCACGCACGAATATAGACGCGCGGCCACCGCCGTTACGGGCGCGGTGAACGGAGGGGAGGGGGGCGAGAGAGAGATAGAAAGAGGTTTCGTCGATATTGCTCCGCTATTTTATAGCTCGCCTTTAAAATCGGGAGTGTTACGACGGCTATTGGAAACATTCGGACAGTGCCGGGAGAAGTAGGTCGGGCCAAATGGACGCCAGTCAGCCGGTGACTCGATCCATCCACCCATCTGTCTATCTCGCGCACGAAAGGGAGTGAGGGATGAGCCGTAACGCAATAATCCCGTCGAATAATTAATGACGTTCTAGCAAATAATAAATATATCGTTGTACACACACATATAAACGGCGTGACTCTGTCGGCGCCCTATCAAGCGCGCGCGCGCGCGCACGTGTAGGCGTTTTAATGGATTTGACGCGGAGCCGCGAATAAATTCGTCGTGATGCGAGAATTAAAAGGCTTTTAGTAATCGACGAGCGAACTATCGGAAACGTTAGCCGGCGGGATGGGATTTAATGGAATCAATTAACCTCTCGCGCGCGCGCGCGAGTGAACGCGCATGCGTGCGCGCGCTCGCACGCACGTGTACGATCCTCTCCGTCGCGACGGCTGCGTCCGGCTCGTCCGGGAAGATCTGCGATCCGCGGTGAGGTCTCGGGCAAGGTTTAACCACGTCGACGACTCGTCGTTCTCCCGCACTTCCCTCATCGGAACGGACGACCGAGCGAATTGCGACTACCGCGCGCGCGCGGCCAGACTGCGAAACGTCGACTCGCGATCCTAACGTCGTCCGACGTGACGTGAGCCGCGGCAGCGCACGGACGTCGCGCCGGTTAAGTGCATTAACTGCACGGGGGTAGTCTCCCTCCGACGTTAAGCCGACAAGGAAACTAGTAACTGGATCATTGGCTTTCGTCCCGACGACGCCGCGACTCGTCTCGAGAGTTCCTCTTCCTCTTCCTCCTCCTCCTCCTCCTCCTTTATCTCTGCGAGACCACCCCCGTTCTCTGCCACCCCCTCGAGACAAGACGACGCGCGTGCGAACCGAGTCGCCGTGTCGCGCGCGGGGCGCATCGGCTGCCGGCCGGAAACGTTAATTCTACGCTTGATTAAACTACAGACGTCGCGCGCGCGCGCGCGCGCGCACGTTTATGTACTGCCGCGTCGCGGCTAATTAACATTACGCACGCACGAGAATCATAATTCACCGATGAATAATGTAACATCGCCATGCACACGCGCGCGCGTAAGGTATACACGCGCGTGCACGACTCGTTGCTAATTAAACCGGACGCGTTTGTCCCTCCGCTCGGCGGGGGATGCAATCGATCATCCGATTATCGCACACCGGCCGCCGCCGAATTGCGGTGTTAAATAATCGCTTCAGTTCGGTTAGCGCGCGATGACGATCACGACAAACCAATGACGGATTAATGAGAATAAATGACCGGGGGAGCAAGCTGAGCCGAGGGAGGGCGGATCGACGGCGGCGGGGAGAATCGGAAATCACGAGGATCTGTCTCTCGAGAGCGGGGGGGCTTGGCTCCGCGGTGGCTTCGGTGTGGTCTCGCAGTTAACAGAGTTTCGGAGCAGCTGCTAGCGACATTGATTAAATTTAATTGCGAACTCGACTGCGGAATCGCCCGCGACCGCGGGGATCGACGCGCTTTCGCCGTGCCGGCACGCTGATCTGCGCGCAGGTATTAAACAACACGGACCGATTCCTTGTTCCAGGTCGATTTGCGCAACGGCGGCAGCAGTAACTCCCAGAACATCTCCGGGATATTTATAAAGAATGTCTTGCCGAACAGTCCGGCCGGGAGGACCGGCGGTCTCAAGGTAATTATAACAACAGGCGCATGGTCGTCGGTCGCGAACGTTCCGTTTGTCCATTTCGCTCGGCTTTTCCCTTTCGTCTCGTCTCTTTGCCTTCTTACACCTTCGAACCTCGTCCCGGGAATCAGCTGCCTCCCGTGCGTTGCGGAGTCTCACAGGTGCGCGGGAGTGCACGAGTGAGTGCAAAAGTTGTGACGAGTTTGTCAAAGCTGTCCGGCGCTTTTGATTCAATTTTGTGACAGCCTCATATATGTATGATGCACCGAGAAGATAACGATGGAAAGAATGCTCGGTGGGACAAGAGGGCAGATTATCTTGAATAAAATTACTTGTGTGATCCACATTTCTCTGTCCGGAACTTTTGCACTCATCCCGATACGCGCGGAGCGACGTAAACGGGAGGACGAGGGAGCTGCTTTTTCCGCATCTTCCTCGCGCGCCCTGGCGATTTCATCTCATTAGATATTTGCAGGCGGATGTATTTTAATTAAACTCCTGGCAAGTGAATTCGCGCGCTCACGCTTCTAGTCTCTCTCCCTCTGACCCTCTCACACATGTATGCGCGCGTGCTTTCAGATCGGAGATAGAATAATCGAGGTGGATGGTGTGAATCTACGGCAGAGCACGCACGAGCGCGCGGTGGAAGTGATTCAAGCCGCCGGAAATCCCGTCTGCCTCCTCGTCCAGTCGCTGGTGCATCTGGTGAGATTTAATGGCACACAGGAATATCGATGTTCCCCCCTCATCCGGTTCTTCGAACCCGATTGATCTCGCCGACCGACTGACGCGCGACGCTGCCACCGTCGGGTGTGCTCTCGTGCACCGTGGGGCTGACATTTATACGCCGTGCAGCGCTTATCCGGGCGTCTGTGCGGATTTACGGTAGAAAAATTTGTTGTTCCACTTGTAGTAGCTCGCAGCGTTTCCGCACGGTATCCCGGAGACACGGTATACCGTAAGCGCGCATGGCATGAGCGCGCTCTCGCGAATAGTGATATCCTCCGCGAAGAATTGTCTCTCCGTGCATCGCCGAGGGAATTTCTCTCTCGAATCGATTTCCCTTCTTCCCGTAGCACGCCGTTGACGCTTGCCCGCGACGCAACGCCAACGGCCAAAGGATGCGAGGGAGAACGTCGGCCGAATGCCGTCGGGGCCGAGCCGGTAGTCTCTGTTTCCTCGGCGCGACGACGAGAATCGCGCGACGTTTACGCGTGAAAAACGGGCCGCGCACGCACGTTGACGGGAAGAAATAGGGCCGCTCTTAGAACGCAGCCCGCCGCAATTCCGTAAATCTGCGTTGCACATCCATTAGAAGTAAGCTCCACGCTGGCGCATGAAAAAGTATCTACATTCCTGAGAGGAATAAATTTACGGCGGGGAGCGGGCGGAGGGGAGGAGAACAGGCAGAGTTAAACCTTTTACGACCCGCGGAAATTTACGACATTACTTTGCGCCAGCAAGTTTCGTAAGTTACACGTCGTTTTATAGTCTGCACGATTCTCCGCACCATTTATTTTTGTTATTTTCCTCCCCTCATTTTTTTTCTTTTGTTGCTGCTTCTCCGCCGATCTCCGCGCATCGGCCGATCTTCGTGCGGAGAAGGAGAAGTAAGTAATTCGGAACTATATTTAGATGCGCGCGGCGTATGCTCCCTTGGAGGGGAGCGGAATTCGTACCTTTCGATTGGCGCGGGCCTCATCGACATACAGTATTAATTGACAGTACCCGATGGTCGAAAAAAAAACGGTAAATTAAATCCGGAGGATTAAATGTGTCGCAGATGGTAATTAAAAATGGTTAAGGAGAGGGGAGAGAGAGAGAGAGAGAGAGAGAGAGAGAGAGAGAGAGAGAGAGAGAGAGAGAGAGAGAGAGAGAGAGAGAGAGAGAGAGAGCACCAATGCCAGTAAATACGTACTTGACCCTGAGCGTTCTCCTCTGGTCTTTAAATACGGATATTGAAACTTTCAGCAACGAACATATATATGTGTGTATGTATTCTATTTCGTGTTTAAAGGCCATGCCAATAAGAATGTCCAGAGTTAAGCGTGTGCTTCCACCTCAGTTATCTGATTCGCCGCAACGGCTCAGTTTCTATTTGGCGGGCGGACCCGCGGAAAATCTTGGTGAGATATTTTCGCGCGGAAGTTTCGACATCTTTCGGGCGTACGTGAATTCGGGCGAACTTCCGCGATCTACTTTTAATCTCACTCAGCCTCACTCACTTGCGCGAGCACTGCCCACGATTATTCGTCTTCCGGTCGTTTAACGAACGAACGGACGAACAAACGAACGAAACAAGCGCGCGCTCCGCCGTCCGTCGGGGGGGGATCTCGCGAATTCTCGTGTTAACGAGGTGACGCTCGTAAATCTGCGCCGTCGGGTTAACTCGATTTGCGAGGTGCGAAAGTTCTCGTGACTCGCAATTAACCCGCGCGCGCCTCCCGTATATATCGAATCGATCGATTTCGCATCCGCTAACCGGACGTTGCCGCCGTCGCCGTTGCCGTCGCCGTCGCCGTCGTCGTCGCCGTCGTCGTCGAGTCTAATGCAGAGCGAAATTGAACTCCGAGCGATGTCACCGAATAGCGGGCGGCCTTCGGCGTCCCGCCGTTTAACGTCGCCCATCTCCGAAAACCATCGCCGATCGAGACATTACGCGAGATTGGATGCAGCGCGTCGTGACGTTCGTATGACGGAGACCGGCAGAGACCTCGCGAGGTCTGCCAAGCGCGAGTTGTTCTGCCGTACGGTGGCTTTCTATTATAGCACATGCGAATTTTTGAATCACTGCATTCCTTGCGACGAAATCTCGAGCAACAAGCGAAAAGAACCACCGCAAAAAGTATCCGTTTTTCAATCCCCGAATTTTAAGTTAAATTTTATGCTTATTAAGATAGTTCATGATGAGACATTAATCACAAAAAAGTTTTACATTGAGCATACGATTGGTTTCAGAGATGTAGAGGGTCAAAATGGTCATTACCTACTAAGGAAGTTTGACACTAATAATGTTTTATCGCACGAATTTTTGCGAAATTCAGCATCTATGGGTTCTTTGAGTTGCTTATTACGAATTCGATGTCAGATTTAAAAAATTCAAGGTGGCGGATGTAATATAGCGGACACAAATAGTGAAACAATTATTTACTTTTACTAGAATTGTTATGTTATGGTTTTTTCGGCTAGCTGATTGCAAATTTTCTATCAGATTTACATTTACCTTCTGTGTAGGCAAGATGAAAAAGTTATCCAGCCAATGAAGGCAAGATAAAAATGTTATCCAGCCAGTGAAGGCAGGATGAAAAAGTTACCCAGCCAATGAAGGCAAGATAAGCTTCTAAATATAACAAATAAAACTATCACGTTATCCTTTATGCGTTATGTAACGTATCAATTCGAATTTGATATTTTTTTATGAAAAAACAATAAAAAATATACTTTTTCCACTCAAAAATTGTCGTTTGTCAAAAATTACTTTCGAAAACTTAATAGAAAATTCGCAATGAGCTAGCCAAAAAAACTACAACATAATAGTTCCAATAAAAATAAATGATTGTTTCACTATGTGTGTCCGCCATGTTGCACCTGCCATCTTGAATTTTTTAAATCTGACATCAGATTCATAATCAGCAACTCAAAGAACTCATAGATACCGAATTTTGCAAAAATTCGTGCGATAAAGCGTTATTAGTGTCATACTTTCTTAGTAGGTAGTGATCACTTTGATCCTCTACGTCTTTGAAACCAATCGTATGCTCAACGTAAAACTTTTCTGTAATTAATGTCTCATCATGAACTATCTTTTGGCATAAAATACGATTCCAAAATCGAGGACCGAAAAAATCGAGGCAAAAAATCGACCCTTCTTGCGGAGGTTCTTTACTCGAGACGATAGCAAAGACGCGATATTTCCTCGCTTACTTAGAGTTGATTTGTTTCTGCGAGAAAAAGAGAGAGCTTGAGATTTTATCCCATATGGAAGGTATTCATTCCGTATGAGCGAGGAGTCGCTGGAATTCGAGCGACTTGGCTACCTTTCGAGCGAAATTTCACTTGGAGAAATTGAGAGAGTATACGAACTCGGAGACGTGCCGCATCGTATGCTCTACGGAGTTTCTTGCCGTGTTCTCAAATGCACACAATGTGACGCAACGCGACGCGACACGACACGATGTTACGTGGCGTCGATGTAAATTCAACATCGACATCTTCTTATGTGCCGTGTTCTTGCGCTCTGGGCAATCGCTCCAGGCGTGAATGCGCACTTGGTCGTCGCCATAGTGGCGAACCATAAATTCGCGGCGTTCGTTTCAGGCGCGCTCGAACGAGCTCGTAATCTTGACGATGAAATTTATTGCGACTCGCTCGAACCTCGACGGCTCCTCGCGAGTCGACGATTGAAAAGCGCCAAGTAAGAATTACCGTTTAATAGACACGTCGTTGAGTAACCGGTCGATGACGCCCGACATTCGCCTTCACGGCCGCGTGGGGAGGCGCGTTTTATTCGGAGGCATGGTACCAGACAGGTGCAGCTTATCTTCCGGTACACCTTGAGATCAGCTTGAACGTGGAAGTGCAAAGCAGCTGAGTTTATCTTTCTTTTTTTGTCTCGCCGGTAAAATCAAGTGCCGTACGTGTCAAGTATGACGACATCTGTTCGTCGCGGCGCTGCCGAGCCGGCGCGACCTATAAGCGGCCGCTTCGAAAATGACATCAAGTTCTTCCCAATTTCAATCGGCCGTGCGCGCATGTTCTCTCGGAGCGGGGAGTTGATACGGGGAGAATGCAATGTCGAGATACATATAAACGGCGGTCATGAACAACGGATTGAAGAACACGGGGGAGAGAAAAGGAGGGAGGAAGAGAGAGAGAGAGAGAGAGAGAGAGAGAGAGAGAGAGAGAGAAGGAGGAAGGGAATCGAAGCTGCGAAAGAATAGAACGAGAAGAGGACAAAGAGAAGAGCGGGACGGACAGGAAGAAGAAGAGAGAGAGGGAGGAGGGAGGAAGAGAACATCAAGAGAGAGCCATTATCGGCGAACAGCTCTTGTGCGCGTACGATGCACCGAGGTCGAACTTTCCAATAAAACTGCACGAGGAAGGGTGACGAGGGCAAGCCGCACAGAGCTAACAATGAAGAGAGAAAGAGAGAGAGAGAGAGAGAGAGAGAGAGGAAGAGGGGGGTGAAGAAGAGGGAGAGACAGAGTTAGTCGACGATAGAGATATGTAAGGTTGGAACTAGCTAGAGAGAGTGAGGAAGGGAGAGAGAGAGGGAAAGAGAAAGAGAGAACGAGAGAGAGAGAGAGAGAGAGAGAGAGAGAGAGAGAGAGAGAGAGAGAGAGAGAAAGAGACGAGAAATGGGAGGATGGGTAGCAAAGACGCATTCAGGCAACGGCGAAGTCGGTGGTCCATCGTTGCATTAGAAGACGGAAGTTCCTCGTCGGCCATCGATTAAACGGTAGAACAGTCGAGCAACGATTTCTCACACCACCTGGTGTGACCTCGTCGACTAAATCTCCCGTCGCATTTCCTGAATCCTGAATCGCGGAGAATCGAGTTCGAGGAAAATGCCTCAAATTCGCGATTGGGCATCAATCCCTCGATACAGAATCGAGGTCACCCTCCGCCGATGTGTCTCGAAGGACGATCGACAAGTAAGAGGAACCGCTTTCAGCCGTTTAGTGGAAACGATTTTCCTCCGTTGCTGAGGGCGCTTTTAAACCAGATCGTCGGGGTGGTAGGCATCGCGCGGACGAAGGGAGGAGGTATCTCGCTCTCGTGGGCGCCAGCGAGTCAGGGGATGATGCGGTTCACCGGAAAGAGCAAGTCCTCGTTGTTGCGACCGAGCGCCCATCATCGACACCATGGACCATCGACGAGCCCACCTCTCCTCGGCCGATTCACCCCCGTATGAACAACGTCAACCCCCTTCGCCCTCTCTCTCTCTCTCTCTCTCTCTCTCTCTCTCTCTCTCTCTTGCTCTCTCGCTCTCTCTTTGTCTCTCTTTCTCTGTTTCTCTCTCCCGGCCTCGCGGACACCTCAGTTTCATGCACGAAACTGCCTGGTCGACGTTCACCTCATGTCACCCGGCTCAGTCGTCAGCGATGCATCGACTCTTCGGCCGCAAATGCGTCACCTTCGTCGTACGTTCTCGCCAAATTGCCGGCCGTTCCGACATCGAGACTCCGCGACCCCTCAGCCGAGCCGACGAGTCGTCCTCGAGGACATATCGAGGATGCCTCTTGAGCTCTCGTCGGCACATCGCAAGATCTATGTCGCACGTCTATGTCGGCGAGTGACGTGTACGGAAATTGAGGACTCGTCTTCGTTGTAACTGTGAAACCGAGCTTGCCTTGTGACAGTTCTCTCTTTCTTCTTTCTTCTCATCGGTTACTCCTATTTTCGTTTCTTTTATTTTTTCTCTATTTTTTTATATTATACGTTCACAAGTGAATGCTCCAGCACGCTTCGTCGAGCACCGAGGACGGCGCAGCCGCCAATTTGTGTTGCGATTGGTGATCGCTTTTATTGAGAGAAAAACGCCTAGACACATCTTGTCGCTCGTGCAGTTCGAAAATTCATTGTGGCTCACGTGAGGTTGCACCGACGTATTATGCCGCAGTAACATCATGGCAGCGAAGTAACGCCGCGAAAGCACAAACGCATGTCACGTGTGTGCTTTCGCTACTCGCGCTGATAAGCGAGAAAATATCAAAATCAACGAACATTCCGCGACTGACGAGAGTTAAGCTGTCGATCGATGCTGCATTTGTTCGTTTGGACTTTTGTTCGATTCGCTATGTTCAGTCATTTATATTCGGCTTTTAATTATCGCCGGGCGATCGCTCAAAGCGATATCATCGATGTTCGTCTCAGACAATTAAGCGGGAGGATTCAATTAATTAATGAACGCGCGCCGCGCACGCCGATTGTTTACATCGCCGTTGGAAAACGATAGATATGTGCCGGCGATGTCGCTTAGCGGACGAATACGATCAATCGCGGCGCGTTTTTACGCGGTCGATAAAAGTTCGCCGCGCGTTAAATTTCGTTTGCGCATCGAGTTTATCAAAAACATATATGCAATTTCTCCCGGTCTCTCTCTCTCTCTCTCTCTCTCTCTCTCTCTCTCTCTCTCTCTCTGCATTTGCCCAGCAAGATACGCGCACTGCAAGCTTCACGTCCGCATATTTCCATTAATTATATTTCGCAAAGTGCACATATTAAAAGAGCTTCTCGTTCAAAGGATGTATAAATAACGAACTGAAATCAGAGAGGGGGAGATGATATCAGGGAAATGAAGAAATTAAATGGAATAATTATTATTATTCCAAGTCTCCTCAGATTTCCAATTACGGGGTACGTTATCAGGCCTGTGCGAGGAGGGAGTCGATGCAGCTTATTGCTGCGAATACATTTTTTTATCAAAAGCCAGAAGATAAAATTATTCGACAATGCAACGCCCATCCCGAGGGGATCTTGGACTTTCGATGTGCAATCGATTTAGCAAAGCGATTTAGACGTATTGTATTTTTTCTTTTTTACTTAACTATACTAATATAGAAGTAATATAGTGTAATATAGAAGAAAATCTAAGCAAACTGGATTGAGGGCTGGTCAATGTCTCGCAGTCTTCGATCGACTCGCACCGCCAAACGCGACATCACTTTGGGACAATCGATTTCCCGCCACGATAATATTCTCGTATAAAGGGACTCTGAGGTGACGGAGAAGGATAGGGAGGACGAAGAGAACGCGTCGGGACGCATCGCGTCGGTCGGTCGGTCGGACGGTTTCTAACGCGTTACGGAATTAAATTCGCCCGATTGCCGTTACCTTTGGCAACAATTCAAGACACGCGAACAAATATTTCCAATCGCTATAGTAATTCATCTCGCGCCGGTTTATCCAGCCGGCCTGGCCGCGAGTTTACTTCATTGCTTCGAGATAAGTATAGACCTACGAATCTAATTTGCGAACTTCGGTATCGCCATATGTAGAGTCCGGAGCACGGCGGCGGCGCGGCCCAGGAGGAGAAAGCCGGCCGGAAGAGTCACACGTCCGCTTCCAGTATCAGCCCCGGGACGCCAACGGCCTCTTTCCGCCATAAACCATCGCCGATCTCGCCAGCGAGGTCCATCACGCCGGAAGTGATACAGGTCGGTCGTAGACTTCTTACGTAGACGTAGCGGTAGCTCGATACCTTATCGATTCCGCGCGAGGAAAAGCGGCTCGCGCGCTGCAGAGGACTCGCTCGCGAGACGTCTTCCAGTGAAGTCTCACTCCGCGGTGTGAATTCCCCGTTCCGAGAGCGTCGAGCGAATATTTTTGCACGAAACCGCGCAGCGTACCTCGTCGTCTCGCGCGAGCAGATTTACTCTAATCGGCTGAAGCACTCACTCACGCGGACTATGGATCCATCTTGAGAGCTGTAGTTGAACATTCGCACTCTTGAGATTCCGGTAGTATCTTTGTTGTCACTTGGAGTGAATTTCCGCTCGTTCCGCCGCACTTCTCTCGAAGAAATTTCGAGAATACCCTCCGCAGCTTCCCCCGAGCGTAATTCCACTCGAGAGAGGCGGAGTGACAGCGGAGTCACTCGAGCGCGAGTGACTTTCCGCTTTCCGCTCGGTTCTGAATCGTTGAGCGAAGATTTTCTCTCGAAATCGCAGATGCGCTCGGCCGCGTCGTCTCGCGGAGATCTCGCTTCAAGAAATTTAGACAGCATCGCGCGACTCGCGTCCTCCTCTTCGATCTTGTCGCTCGCAAGCACCGACCGAGGCCGAGGAACAAGCGCAACTACCGCGACTTTGGCTAATTGCTAAATGGAGGGGAAAAGCGACACGTTGGTCGGACGGGCTTTTGAGGTTTCGCGCTAATTAATTTCTTTAATTGAATCGCCGCGCTGTAACTTTCGCGCGACAGCGACATGTATCTCTATTCTAATTAAACGACCAGAGGCTATGCATGCGCGCGCGCTCACGATTGCACTCGCTACACGTGTAAACTCGAGACTCGCGCGACCCGCCGTAATTAACTCGCGCACTCCAGCGACGCTCGCATTTCTCGCAAAGAACAAATTCTTTTGTCGCTTTCACGGCACTTCGACCCCAGCTGTGCATTCAGGCGGCTCCTCCAGAGAGTCACGTCCTCGTGATATTCTCTCCAAATACGACGTCCTTCAGGATGCCGCAGAGGTACAAGATTCGAATTCTGTCGGAAATAACAGATGCCGAGAGACCCGCTAGGTCGCTTTCCTCCCGAACATCCTCTCCGAATTCTCCCTGCGAATCTATCGAGCGCAGCCGGCGCCACGCTTCCGATTCGCAGGGGAGTTTTGTTGCTCCGCTTTTGTTGAGACTGTCAATCCATTTGTTGCGTAGCCAGGACTCGAGGACGGCAACGCTCCGGGCGTCACGCGCGACGACTTCCGCAAGCAAAGCTCGAAGAGATCGGATGGCTCAGTTCCCAGCTCGCGAAGGTACGACATGAATTATAATCCGTCGCTTCCGCCGCGTTCGCGCCTCGTCTTCGACTAGCGAAGACTCTCGCGTGTCATTCGCGCTCGTCGCTCGAATCATCTCGCCGAGTGACGAACGTCTTCCTTGCCCGCGCCAGATCCTCCATGAAGAAGTCAATTCGCAAACCGGCCGTGGCGTCTCCCGCGAACTCGGACATCCTCCGCGAGGTCAGCGAGGAGCGGGAGGGTCATGCAACCGGCGCGGAACCACCCACCAAATCCACCAAGTATTCCTCGGATGAGAGCTCGGATGAGGACGAGGAGGACACTCGCATGCTCGAGGGGAACGTGTACACGAAGAGCGGTGTCGAGGTATGTATGATTGAACGCGTCGATCACACTTGGATCGCGGCTGTCTCTCTCGTGCGTCATTGAGAACACTGCTTGTCCAGATCTCGAGGAAGAGCGCCGGGAACGTGAAGCGCACCAAGGCGGAGATCGACGCGGATCCCGAGCCGGAGGATGAGTTCGGCTATACAGCCAGTGAGTGACTCGCGACCCTTTTGCTCTTCACCTCGAGTGTCTCTCGGTCAGATCGGCCATCGACCTGCGGTCTTGTTCCGGATACATGTTTCACGTGAAACGGAGTAATCTGATTCTTGGTTCCACTCGCTCTTACCTTCTCTCTTTGCATGGAAGTCTACGCGTGTAAAAGTGTAATGTTGTATCAGCTGGAGAATCGGAAAAGCATATTTAGCTCTCAATGGGGGAAAGTGAGTAAAGTTGCTTCAGGGTCCCGCGGAGGCCATGTGTTCCGTTCGTATATATATTTATCGTGAGAAGAACAGAGTGGAAACCGAACCGTAGATGTTCCTTCGAGAATATCGTCAAACTACCCATGTTGACGATGACGTAAAAAATAAGTATTTACAACTGCGTTGATGACATGAAAGTATTTGTGGGCGACATAGTAGCGTAAAAACGTCACACGTGAACGTCTCCTTGATCTTGCAGTGAAGATACAGAAAAAATATCAGAATCTAGGGCACCGAGTGTTGATGGTTATCCTGGAGAAGGATAGGCGAGGACTAGGCATCTCCTTGGCCGGGCACAAGGACAGAAACCGAATGGCGGTGTTCGTTTGCGGCCTGAACCCAAAGGGTGCGGCTCACAAGAACGGCGGGCTTCTCATCGGCGACGAGATATTGGAGGTGAGTCCCCGTCTCCGCTCTCTTCCTTCTCTTTTACGATCCGCCATTTAACCACGAGCACGTCGGTGCGGTCCGTGTTCTCGTTTACCTCGTTCCGGCTGTTTAACCTTCGATTCGCACGTCGTTTAATCCGTTTACCTCGTCTGCCGCGATGAGAGAGAAGGGTGGAACGAGCGTTTGCGGGTTTTCCCAGGGAAAACGACGCACTGGCCGTTTACTCGCGACCTGTACTTACGAAGCTGCAAAGTCGTAGCGCGCTTATTACATTGTGGAGAGAGATAATAAGAATAGAAATGAAAAGTAAGGAACTGGGCGAGACACATCTTTTGCATTTTGCTGCAGAGGTAGCCTTCGTACTTGAACATAAAAAATTCGGGAAATGAAAACATTAGAAGATATTAGAATATTTATAAGTAATCAAGTATATATACAAGACTTATTCTCGTCAGTTTCATGCAACTGTGCGGTATATAAAGTGTATTTTCTTATCGTATTGTTTGTGTGTGTGTGTGTGTGTGTGTGTGTGTGTGTATATAAATAAAAATATTCAACTTGTTACATCATTGATTGAAACGTGAAAACTTTATAGACTTTTAAATGTTTTACTTGGGGATACTTGATTACTTATGAATTCCCCTAACACATTCGTACGGAAAATACAAGTCTATTCGTCAGTTCGAGCTTCACGAGCTGTGACAGTCACGGTTACACCGTTTCACGAAACTTCATCTCTCAGCTCAACTCGTTAAGTGGTGAAAACGAAAACTCCCCGTTTCTGTGCCATCAGGTGAACGGTTGCGTGTTGCAAGGACGCTGTCATTTGAACGCTTCCGCCCTCATCAAAGGCATGATCGGCACTTGCTTCAAGATCATCGTTTACCGGTGAGCATTGTAGAGTCTCTCTCTCTCTCTCTCTCTCTCTCTCTCTTCTCTTCTTTTTCGTTCAGTGCAGCGAAGTACACGTGTAACAACGTGACGCGCCTGACAAAATTCATTGAAACGTATAAACAAATAAATTTCGTTTGCTGCCGGTTGCAGGAGATTGAAGGCTGTCGACGACATCGCTGTGAAGCCGATAGTTCAATTCCCACCGACCTTGGATGACGTAAGTCCACATTCTACGGCGCTTCCGTCTTCTGATCATCGTAATCCTCGCACCTGTCTTGCAAATAACGCGAGACCGGTCTAGCAATTTTCGTAGAATCACGGGAATCATCGGCCGACGTCATTAACGTGACCGCGTACAGCGGTCGTATATCGCGCGATTCAGCGACGGTAGAGATGCGTTATGTTATTACGTAATCTCGTTTTAACAAAGCCACACGCGCGACCACGATTATAAGCACGCTCTCGCACTGCAGGATGCGAATGCATGCGTGTATCATTATATCGCCGACGCAAAGTGATACGCGATATCTCGTGTTTCAGGCCGATCAATTCAGCCAGTACAAGGGAGTCCGCAATCTGCCAGTGAAGAAGGCAAGTGCAAGTCCGCGACGCTCGCGAGGCTCGAAGTCGAGTCGGCTTCTCCCGCGCGACGCGTCTATTATTTGTCACATCCGATATATCTCTCGCGTCTCTCGATTATCATCGACACTAATTGCCGATCGATTTCTCTGTCCCTCTCTTGCCCGTAGGGTCAATACGGCCTCGGCATCATGATCATCGAAGGGAAGCACGCGGAAGTGGGGCAGGGCATCTTCGTGTCCGACATTCAAGAGGGTAGCGCCGCTGAACAGGTAATTTTCGTTCGGGATATGAATATCGGGATTGCATTAAGGAAAGCCGCATCCTTTATAATATATATATATATATATATATATGCGACTTTGCAGGCTGGATTACAAGTGGGCGATATGATTCTGGCGGTTAACATGGATAGCTTGGCCGGCTGCACGTACGATGAGGTAAGTCCGTTTTTCTTCTTCGTTTCCTCCCTCGTGACGAGTTTTCTCGTCTTCCCGCGGGGAATTCGACTGGATTTTTATATCCGCTTATACAGCGATAGATAGAACTCTGTCGATTCTGCACGTCATAACTTTCCTCAGTACTTTCATGTTGATATATTCGCGGTAGAAATCTCAGTTGTCCTTAAAAGTGAAAAGAAAAGAAATTTGACGAAGGATCGACGGAGTTCTGTTTGCCGCTGTCTAGACACATAATGAGAATCCAGGCTTATTCAGACGTTGAGTGTTAATTTGACATTGATTTCTCTCAGGCGACGTCGTTGCTGAAGAAAGCGGAGGGCGTCGTGACGTTGACGGTGTGTAATCCGAACCAGAGCAAACTGGAGCAGGAGCAGAAGGATAAGAGCAAGGACAAGGACAAGGGGAAGGTTAGTGGCGTCGCTGCGCCTTCTTCAGCCGCAGCTACGGAAAAGACGCCGCAGAAGAGCGCACCGGGTAAGTTCGACAATGCGATCAATGTTTCATGTTCATCCGCAATCATCCGCATTTCATTGACACGACTATGATCTTGTTAATGATCCATATGGTGTTCGATTTTTCGCAGCAGCAGCTGCCAAAGAGCCGGAAAAACCTGCGGCGCCGCAGGATCCGAAGGACTGCAAAATAACGGTAGGCTCGGAAACGACGATAGAATTCCAGAAGGAGAAGGACAAAGGAATAGGCTTGACCATCGCCGGCGGCTCAGACACCCCGATGGTGAGCATGACACTCGTAATTTTTTAAATTACAGTGAAGTCTTTCTCCACTTCAAGCGACTCGGCTGTCACTTTATTTCTCGAGTAGAATTTCACTCAAAAAAAAATTTAGAGACATTTCACATTGTAATTAATTAATAGATTTATTTAGTGTATTCCATCTTGTAAGTAATTCGAATTTATTTAATATATGTCACTTTGTGATTAATTAGAATTTAATTATTTACAATTCTGATGCGAAATATGTAGTTTTTTTATATCGTTAAAGAGGGCAGACTTTGAGTGGAGTTACATTCGATGAAATTTACATTACGCATAGTAATTATAATTATAAATATTATAATTAATTAAGATTTACTTAGTATATTTCCTTTTGTAATTAATTAGAATTTATCTGATAATTTTGGTGGGAGAAAATGTAACTTTTTAGATTGTTAAAGGGAACAATTTTAATATGTAAATATTGTATCCCGAATGATTCCTTTTTTTAGAACGGGGTCTTCATTTTGGAAGTGTCTCCCGATAGTGCAGCTGGAAAAGATGGTCGACTGCAGGCCGGCGATCAGATACTGAACGTGTGCAACGAGAATTTTAAGCAAATTGAGCACGAAAAAGCCCACGTAGCACTTTTGAAGGCTTCTTTGAGTGGAACTGTACGTAGCATTTTTCTATCGAAAAACACCTTTCACCGAAAAACGTCATTTCCCATTCGCTCGTTACCGTCCGATTGGATCTCCACATATAAATAAACGCAGACATCTTAGGCCCATATTTATTCTTGTAATCGTTACTTTGTCACTTACTAGAAATATTCATATTTAAGTTTTATCAGTTGAATCAAAGAGACTCCAATAACGAATCGTTGAACAGATTTGCACTTTTGCGAGAGCGATGGCATCTCGTTTTTAGTAGCGAGGAAGAAATGACGTAGAATCGTTCACGATATCATTTGGAAGAACAGCGCTACCCGCAACGCCTTCTAATATTTTCTACGACGAGTCCGTTCGGTCGATTGAGCAAACGTGTCGTCGTCAATGGTCCATTTGTTCGTTCGCAGATCACAATGACGGTATTGCGCCACGAGAAGCCAGCCGACGAGATCGATGTCGAGCTGCAGAAAAAGCCCGGCAAAGGAGCCGGTTTCTGTATGCGTGGCTTCGTGAGCGGCAAGGGAGCCTACGTGTGGGACCTGGTGAGTATGTTTGCGATTCTACATGTTGTTGAAACATAATTTCGCAACGCGCTTTCATCATCCATTGATCCACTCCTTCATCTAGTTACCAGCCAGCAGCGCCCTCGAAAGCGGCAAGATCTGCAAAGGCGACCGCATCCTGGCGATCTGCGGGCAAGACGTTCGCGAGGCTCCCGTGGACGATATCGCCGTTTACATGAAGACATCCAACCCGCTGCAACTAAAGCTGGCCAGGTACAAATCCGCCAAACAATGACAGGTAAGCTCGACGAGTTATTCCTTCAAGACGAGAATTAAACAGTTTACTTTTGAATTCGCATATATTTTTTTACAAATGCATAATTTAAAATATAATATTTAGTACATATTTAATTTTTAACGATATTACTGTATGCTAAGTATACACCAAGTGCGTAACGAGACCCTTCACAGTTCCTTGCAATTTACATATTGTCTCAAATATTCATTTTGTTCTCACAAATGCAAAGGGTTCTTCTCGACTTGATACAGCTTCATGATCGAAGCGGATGTTCGATGACCCGTTCGAAGATCCGTTTCCGCCGATGTGAGCACAATTGCGGGTTGAATCGAATCCTTCGCTTTCCAGGGTTCTGCGGGTGGAACTCTCGACACGCGTCCCGACGTACGGAGAAACACCTACAGACACTGTGGATTCTAGTGTGATATATAAATGAAGTAACGTTTTAACCATAAGTACTTTTGTTACGAGAGTCGCGTCATCATTGTCGCGACTCGCCCTACTAGAGTTACACGTCAACATCGTCGATCGATCTTGCCGTTTCGCGCAGCGACCGAGTCGCCGTGCGTCACCGAGGAGCTACCTAGAGGAAGAAGAGGAACAGGACATAAAGGAAATGCATGTGCACGGACTCGAAGTGTCGGATGGTGAAACAGAAAAAAGGGAGGAACTTTTCTAGCCACCTTGCAGAGAAAAAAGCGAAAATTCGCCGGGCAGCCTGGACCTCAGCCAATCGACGTCAACCGGCGGCCGTCGATCAAGTTCGCAAACGATTCCGTCTGCCGACGCGCTCACGCTCGCACACAAGTGTAGCCGATCATGCGGCTCAGATCTCATTACACACATGGCGTAGTGTGTTTGCGTAACGAGCAGGTCTGAGTGTCACGCGATCGCGCGAGCTAATTGTCATCGTTATCGCCGGTCACTTGTACACACGCATACATACATAAATATGTACACACACACACACACACACACACATGAGCTCGTCGTCGTCTCGTTCGTGACGGATAAGTAGGACAGGTAACAATCGATAATAACGTCTGGTCCGCATCAAGACGTGCGGGTGATGCTCGCAACCGAGGGGAAAGGCCGCGCGATCACTCGATCATCTATGTTCTCTTCTCTTCGGAGACACGTCGCCCTCCTTGCATCTTGATACAAAAATCGAACGAGGAAGCATACGAAAAATATAAAAAAAGACATTGCTTGGTACGTTTCATATTACACATCGCATATACTTAAGAGACAGTTAAATCTTAGGAGCGACTGTAGAGCGTGCGTTCTCGATCCGCCAAGGACGAAAGCGTTTTTACCAGAGGACAAGATAAAACAAGACAAGACTCTAGTCCCGCCCCGAGGCCGGCGTTTCGGCGTGTCTTCGCCTTAATCGAATCCGCATTCGCGTCGCGACCGTATCCGCAACCGCCGTAGCCGATATAAACGCATTATTGTCCCTCATAATTGTATTTTTCAATATTACTAACAATAAGCGAGAACGCGCGGACGCGCGCGATGCTCGAGCTGCGCCGAGAAGTGTCACCCGTTCTTCTTCTCTTCGAGGTAAAAAGGAGAGAAAAAGGAAGACGATCGGAAGAAGTCGCCGCGATGTCGGCCGAGTCCGTTCGTCCGAGGACGAGGAGAGGCGCAACTTTTCCTAACTTGTAGCTTCGTACGTGAACCGACGGACGCATGAATCCATGGCGATTTAAACATTCGAATGACGCGGATTTGGTACGAATTACCCGTCGCCATTCGCAAGTGACGACGATGCGACTGACAAAGGCGCAGCTCGTATATCGGCCGTCGTGCTTATCGCGGATAAATAGAATACAGCCTAAGGGTCATTAGAGGTATCATCCTTCGTGCGTAGTTTGAACGAACGTATGAACGAACGGGTGAACGAACGAACGAACGAATGAGGAGCGGTCGCGGCAAACGTCGAAACGCCGATCGAGAGGTCATCGTTTAGTAGTAAGTGCTCCGGAGACGTGCGCTCGAGATTATCCTCTCGCGGTCTCACCGCACCGTGACATGTTTCCAACACCAAACGGCGAGTCATCCCGAGTGTTCAAGCGTATCTTCATGCTTTGACGATCGTCAACGGCAGATGAGAAAGCTAGACTGGCTTGTTGAGAGTACACATTTAGTTACAGTTAATGCTATTATTAACTAGTCCTTAGCTTAGAAATTTTCAGGGTGAACGAGAGAGAGAGAGGGTGTGAGAGAAAACAAAGGAGGAAGTGATGACACAAACACACCCAGAACACACAGAGAGAAATTATATATATAAATAAGAATATATTATATATAAGAGTATAGATATATGAAGATATAGATATAAATTATGCAGAGTCTATAATAGTAAAAAGTCGCGGAGCATGTTTATTTGACGAGTCATTGGTATCTCCATCGTGTGACTGATGTTCTATACGTTCTCATGGGACGTTTTGCATTCGAATTTCCCATAGTTTTATTGTAGCGAGGAAACGAAAAAAAGAAAAAAAGAGAGGAAGAAAGAGAGACGTAAAAGTACGTACACGCGTCTGTAGCATTTGTAGCCGCGTGAATGAGCGGAAAACTCGTTCTCCAGTTGGCGCCTGCGAAAATCGCCTGTCCGTCGTATCTGTCGTCGTCGAGTTCAAAGCTGCGCCTCGATCGTTATTTCGAAATGTCCGCTATCAGATTTCTGATAGCTTGGAACCCGATATTCGCCCCCAGCGCACGGAGTCGCCTCTCGAGAGATCCTCGAGCCACGGGAGATCCTCTCTATCTGTTTCTGTCCTTCTCTCTTTCTCTCTCTCTGACTCTCGCTAGCGATGGCGCCGGAAATATGATCGTTCATAGAAGCGCATCGTTGTTTACAGTAAACGGAAAATAATGACTGAAAGGGCGATAATGTTACACACCACTCAACCGGTAGAGCCGATTTCATCCGCAATCCTGATTCAGTCGCCGTTTGCGAGAAAGAGAGAGAGAGAGAGAGAGAGAGAGAGAGAGGGGGAAAAGAGGAGGAGGAAGAGAGGAACTATCTCGGATTGCAATCGTGTTGATCAAATAATGCAAAGTCGTGTGATCGAAACGCTTCTTTGAGGTCGAGTATGTACGTTGAACGCGGATTATCGCGCGCGCGCGCGCGCGAGACTATCTGCACTCGATCCTTCATAGTTACAGTTCTGTTCACATATACATATTATACAATTATTGATAGCGTTATTGCACAGGAGCATGCGATTGTAAATTGGCTCGCATGGCGACTCGCGATGGAACGTCCATCGTGAGCGCGAAATAGGACTTGGAGATGGGCGACTGTTCTTGTATATACAGGGTGTCTTATAACAAATCTGGCAGAGCTCGTGGAGACATAGAGCGGGTTAAGACAAATATAAAAGTCCCATACCGTTTTGTGAGATTCACAATAATTATCGAGTTATTAATGACAGAAATCTGAGGAATGAGCGCGCGCCGAGACGTTATGGGAGGAGCATCTAGCCGCTCAGGCTAGAGAGCACTGCCCAGCAGTGATGCATATTAGGGACCTCAGCTGGCCCAGTCGACAAAGGAACTGTTGCCGGCGCGCGGCGAGAGGTGGGACAACGTGCCAATGTTTATGTCTTTACTTCGCCGCTCCTACATCCCGCCGCACCGCGTCTAAGCTCGCGCCGATATGGCCGTTGAATATTCGCGATTACAATTACGAGATTATTTTATGAGGTATCACAGATAGCTCATATTGAATTGTAAATTGTAAAGTTCAAGGTTCAAAAGTTCTTTGATCAAGGAAAACATCGAAAAGAAAAAAGTGATAGAGAGCGGTGAGATCTACAGAGATTCTCATTGTTTTCTATCGCAATCTATCTATTTGCTGCATCGGATCCGAAAGAAATGATATCGCGTAAAGGTAGAGTACGATGAACACTTTTCATCATATTCTATAGTACTCTATCGTTAGGAGAATATTTAATTGAGTATTAGTGTATGGTAGAATTCGCGTAGAGACTCATCGTGTCCTATCGTTTTATTCAAGTCTACACGGCAAATATGTTTGGTTGAGTGAACCAATTTTCTGACGAAATGAGAGAGAGAAAGAGAGAACGATTAAGAAATTTTGATTGAGAATAGCACAATTTTGTTTAAGTTAACCATAAACCTTGATAAATTAGATTGAGTGTTAATATTTTCAGTTAATATTTCTCTGTATCGTTCATATTTCATTTGCAAGCTGTATCATGGACCAAACATTTTTACCATATATCACGCATAAATTGTTGTTTTATATCGTAATTCTTGTCAATGGTATATTAACGACAGAAGAAACTGAAAGTTCTGTATCGTACAATTGCGAAAAGAGGACCATCGTTGTCAATGGTGCACCAACGATACTCGGCATAAAATTGATTCCTAGGTATAATCGCGATACAACGCAACAAATCCGAGTGTGTTATTTTGACATGCATAAATGTATGATTGATTGACGCTTTCTTTACACGTTTCTTGTCGTCAGAAAATTGGTTCATTCAACCAAACATATTTTCCGTGTAGACTTGAATAAAATAGGATAGGACACAATGAGTCTCTATGCGAATTCTATCATACTCTAATACTCAATTAAATATTCTCCTAACGATAGAGTACAATAGGATACGATGAAAAGTGTTCATCGTACTCTATCTTTACGCGATATCATTTCTTTCGGATCCGATGCAGCAAAACGATAGATTGCGATAGAAAACAATGAGAATCTCTGTAGATCTCACCGCTCTCTATCGCTTTTTTCTTTTCGATGTTTTCCTTGATCAAAGAACTTTTGAACCTTGAACTTTACAATTTATAATTCAATATGAGCTATCTGTGATACCTCATAAAATAATCTCGTAATTGTAATCGCGAATATTCAACGGCCATATCGGCGCGAGCTTAGACGCGGTGCGGCGGGATGTAGGAGCGGCGAGGTAAGGACATGAACATTGGTGCGTTGTCCTTCCTCTCGCCGCGCGCCGGCAACAGTTTCTTTGTCGACTAGGCAATGCTCTCTAGCCTGAGCGGCTAGATGCTCCTCCCATAACGTCTCGGCGTGCGCTCATTCCTCAGATTTTTGTCATTAATAACTTGATAATTATTGCGAATTTCACGAGACGGTATGGGACTTTTATATTTGTCTTAACCCGCTCTATGTCTCCACGAGCTCTGCCAGATTTGTTATAAGACATCCTGTATACATCGTGGTGTACTTTATTTGATGAATTGTCTCGAAGCCTGAGGAATCTCTATTAAAAGTTCGTCCAACTTGTGGTCAAATTGTATTGTTTGAAGATAAGATGATCCTCTGGCCCGTTACTGAGTACTGGCCCGCGACACGGTCTTGATTTTCTGTCAGACGTGGTTGTCTCGAACATTAAATATTAAAGAGTTCTAGACAAATAGAAAACTAAAAATGTTATTCGATTATTTTTCGTGTTTCTTAAAAATCCATTCGTGATGTTGTTCATAATTGATCACTTGAACGTCAATCCTTCTCTTCGATATCGCCCATCTTTAATGGAACTTAAAATGTTCCGCAAGAAAATGAGATAGATGAAGAATACAAAAAAAATATCATTGTTCTCTTACTATGGATTTTAAATAAATTATGTAAGCCGATGCCACTTTACAACCACTGGCTCATGGTTATTGTCCTGATTATTGTTATCACGAATTATTACATTCGACGTCATGATCATCGTAGCGCGGCACTACTGAGAGTAAAAAAGAAACTGATTATTATAGAATGAAAATAAACTGACCGAGATCTATTAAAAGCATTAATTGCAACGTTGTAGTAAACGATGTTTATTATATTATTTCACAAACAATTTCTCAAATGTTGTCTTTTCAGACAGTTCGATACAAATGCTATAAAATACAGGTAAGTAATATTTATCTAATTCTTATTTATATAACTATAGATATATATAGAGCTATATCTCTTTCCTTATAAAGTATATTCTATTAGTTGTTTATTCTATTCTATTTATTCTATTCTACAATAATATTCTATTAATTTTCAACTAATAAGTTTTCAAACTTATTAAAAGTAAATACAGATATTAAAAATTAAAATATACAAATATCAAACAAATTTAATTTCAAATTTATTTTTTATGTACGTTATGTTTTTTAAACAGATGTAATATATGTATATAACAGATATAATAGATGTAATATATAATAAAGATGATTTAAGTTTCGTAATAATGTAAATTCTTAATTTTTATTTATTTCACGGCATTAAATATTTTTATACTAATAAAAATAGATATATGTTTTCAAATATGTTTATAGAAATTTACTGATCGAATTAAATAATAAAAACTTTTTATGAACAAAACTATTTGTAAGAAATTCGTATTTCTATTGCTATTGAAACATATTGTTCTTGCATTTTCTCATCAACTTAAAGATTTAAATACATTTGTTTTAATAATAAATATTTATAAATTATTAGTTTTACAAAATGAATGTTTTCCTCAGATGTGGTGAGAAACTCATCCAAATGCGACAGATAAAGAATCTCAGGTCTGATAAAAATATGGTTGGCCCATGCAAAGGAACGCGCATAAAAACAAAAAAATAATAATTGAGGAATTTTGTATATTTTGATAATTTCTTGATACAAGTTTCAATTTAAACTTTACTATCGTTTATTACGTTCTCATTTATGTTTTCGTTATCTTGCAATTGATGTTGGCTTCGCCATTATCGTTTCAAAAAGAATTTGTTTTAAAAAGAATTTGATTAATTTCAGTTAGTTATGTCTAAAAAATTTTCAAGCAAATACATTATTTAATGCAATGCTTACACATACACACATATATATATATATATATATATCAAAATATATGTGCAATATAGAAACAAGAAGGAAAGTGTTTTTGATAAAAAGTAGATATTTTATACAAAAATAAGTAAATAGTATGGAATAATATATTATTACCTTAAGTTTTATTCATAAAAAGTTTTATTTCATAAGAAACTAAATTATTCCATTTTTATTTACTGGTTTTACATAAAAAATCTATTTTTGTTTATCCCGAACTCCTATATATCTCAAATATATCCTATACACATATACACACATGCGCACGCACACACATACACATTGGGTATTTAAAAACTTTTGGCCAAGCCAATTTATACAGGTAGAACAGGTGAAATTAAAAAAAAAGTCCTCTATCATTTTGCAAACAATCACGCAAAATTAAAGGGGTGTCCTGAATTAGAATGTTCTAAAACAGCGTTTTTTTGTGATTTTTTTTAGAAGGGAAAGAAAGAAATGAAGTTATTGAATTTTGAGGTATGGTTTTATATATATTTAACGAATACAAAAAATTTTTTTTAAAGTAAAAAAAAATTATAACAGATTTCTAAGCCTATTTCATGGGCGTCTTGTCGCTGCAGTCTTCAATCGGCGGGAAAGATCCACCTCGTAATTCTTGACTGAAACAAAAAACCAAAAAAGGATTAAATTATTATATATTTTTCTTCTGGGTGAACTAAAAAAAGGCAGAAAAAAATGTGAAATTAAAAAATTTGGCGCGTTAAAAAAAAAATGTGTTTTAAAAAAAAATAAACTTTAAGGTGCTATAACAATTATTTAAATGAACTTTTTGACGAACTTTTTTAGTTCACTTAAAAGAGAATTTAATACTGAAGAAAAAAAAACTTTGGTTCAATTAAATAAGTCGTTTAGTTTTTTAGCTATCACGCCCGCCAATTTAGAAAAATCGTGAAAATAAAAACTGGAGAAAACGCGTTTCAAAGTTTTCAATAGGAAAAAATATCAATTTTTAGTTACTTACGCTGATAATCTGCTAATCAGCTATTCTTGGTCCATATAACAGTCTTTCTACTTCTTCAAAAACCTCATTGTGATGCATTTGATCGAGTCTACGAGCTATACGAGCCTCCTTACTGCTAAATGCCTGGCGCTTGTTCTCTCTCTCGATCCGTTGCGTGTCAGCGATATCAGCAAACATTTTGCACTGCTGGCCTATACTCAAATTAAGCAACTGCATGACACTCAAAATCGCTGAATACCCTTCGTTGAACATACCTGCAGCCATGTAGGCAGCAATTTCAACGATTTTTTGACCTGAATTGAGGTGTTTTGGAGTGATGAGCCAAATTGTTGAGTTGAACGACTCATTGGAATTTTGAATATAACCGCCTAAGCATCGCATTAAAAGGTTATCGTTTGAGAGATCTTCATAAATTGGGCGAATGTGTTTCTCAACTTCTTCATTAATCAATCGATCGGGATGCTTGAAAGATTTTAATTGATTTATGGATTTAGCTTTGCGCCATTCACACCAACTGTCGATGCCAACTGGACAATTATCGTGCCGAGGAGATTCATCAGTTGAACAATAATGATCCAGCGTTGCTATTATAGCTTCTTTCATCTTTTGGACAGAATCCACGTTCCTTCTAATGGTCAAAATATAATAAATCGTCAGTTTTTTTATGACACCGTCTGTCAACCGTTTCTTACCACCGAGCTTCCGTTTTTGCTTTATATTTCGAAGTCTTGAACCCATGCGTTTTTGTACGTGCCCCACGCACTCATTTTTTGTAACAGGACAATCATCACCGTACGGATTTATCTTCAAAATACCTGCAAAAGTTTTTGAATCACCGTCGCCGATGTAATTTGTATATTTTACGCCAAATTTTTCGTCAGATCTTAAAAACATTTCTGTGATTGAATCCACCTCCATCTTCCCAGCTGAACCTTGGTGATTTGAAGAGCATGATTCTGCGTGAGTTTCGTATCATTTTTCAAATTCGTCGTCGTCTAGTATTTTCTTGTTTAGAGTACAGCTGTGGCAGTATGCACTTTCTACGATAAGGTCGATTACTTTACCACTGTAGTGTCCAATGAGAGTTGTTACACCGTATAATGAAGTGAAGCTACGTTTTTTCCAGGATACATTGCCAGACACTTTCAAATGATTTTCAATGTTCCCGTTTTCTGCATTCTCTTCTCGTTCCTCTTTGACAGTTTTCTCAGTGACTGTATTGAACATCGATTACGATGCCGAGTGAATGTGCTGGACTATGTTATCGTACGTCGATTTCGCTAACTCTTGACATAGGTCCATGAGTCCACAAAATACGTTGATGTCATCTCGTCCAACACCAAATAGCCTCATAACAAACACGATTCGTCTATTTATTTCATAACCGGTGTTTATTAACGGACCTGAATTAATTTCACTCCGACCGCACATACACGATAATATAATTTTGAAGCCTAAGCCGCGATGCACGCTTTCTTCAAATTTTATTTTTTGTTTGCACGATGCGCAGATTACAATACCAGCAATTGCTTGAAAAACTGTGAAAAATTCAATGATTCTATAGCAATGAAGTGGATTCATAATTATATCTTCGCTGCTCGCCGTAAATAATTTTTTCGCGCTACCGCTTGTATCCAACTCTTCATTGTCTGTTGTTTTAACGAATCGATTTCCATGGAATTGACGCTTACGCGGTTTCGAAGCTCGTTCAGAGGTCGATTTTGTACCTTTTGGATAACTTGCTATGATATTCTTACGATGTGTATGCGTCAAGAATCTGAAAAAACTAACCGTTAATGCTACAAACTACTAGGTAAAGCCACGTACACTAAATGAATCATACACATTTATATTTCTATTAGACACATTAAGACTCAACTGGATACAACCATGGATTATAACTATTGTATTGAACGACCCTTCAACCTTTTTCAGGTATGGAATTCTGAATAGAAAGTCGGAGTGGCGAGCGCTCGCACACCTGCTCGACGCTCGTCTGCTTTCGGCTTTATATTCTTGGAAATATTTAGAATTGGCCTCTGTCAAATTGTAAACATATTCTTAGATAATTTATCTATCGATTTAAGCAATAAAAAAAACGATTTTTTTGACATTTTAATTCAGGACACCCTCTTAAGTTATTAATGATTAAAAACAGTCATGTTTGGAGGCTATTTTCATTAATTTAAACTTTGATATTTGCATATTGTAAGATTGCGAAGCTATATTCGAATGGTACTTTTACTTTGTCAGAATGATCCATTAACAATAACATATAGAACTTTATTAATCTGTACCTCTTTACATTTTTGAGACACGGCTATCTTCTCCAGTCGTGTGTGTGGTTAAATACAGAGCGCAGCGGACGATGTCAGAAACGTATTAATAATCGTCAATGGTTGAAAGCGCACCTCGAGGAACGATAAGGCTATACGCCGAGAAGCTAAAGAGCTCGAATCACTCAAAAAACTCTTCGATCCAATCTTCGCTAATATAATATCTCAATCACCAAAGACAAGATGATAAAGATCTCTATCACCAAAAGACAAGATAATAATGATAATGTGCTCGTCCACTCTCGTCTCCGCATATATACATATCTATACCTCGTCAGAGGTCGCGCGGTTATTATTGCTAATATTGTTGGGAATGTTGCTTACCACAGATGGCAACACTAACCCGTTCCCGCGATCTGATATCTTACACATATTTATTTGCAAAATAGTAAAGGACTTTTTTGTTCAATTTCACCTGTTCTATCCGTACAAATTGGCTTGGCCACAAATTTTCAGGCATCCTATATATATAAATTATTTTGTAATATTTCAAATATATTCTATAAATATATTATAAATATACTAGAAATATACTCGGAATATACCAAAAGATATTCTTAGTAGATTCTAGTAATATGCTCAAAACGTTCTGTTGATATACTGATAATATACGAAAAAATATTCTCAGTATATACTGAGTAGAACTTCTGTGAAAGACATTAGAACATCCTCAGTATATTCTTAGAATATCGTAGTACATATTTCGAATATTCATAGAATATACGCAATCTACGTTTACGATATACTGAGTATATACTCAGAATCTACCGATGCTGTCTGGGAAAACATGCTTTATTATCAGTAATACCGTAGAAGTGGGACTTATAAAAGGAGGCGAATTCTTACAAGCTAGTCGATATTTCTTACAGTATCGCGGAGTAGGGAGAGGGAGTAGGGCAGTACTCCTTCCAGCTGACAGCACTGATGAGTGGCGTTGGAGCATCTGTTGTATGCGCAGAGCCATCTATTGAAGAAGAAGAAGATCTCGCCGCATGCCACTAACAGTTGCTAGGTCGACTGGGCCGTGCCAGTGCTGTCAGGTGCAATATATTGCGACGCTACAGCGCATGCGTGAGAGACGTAGCTCTATGCCAATGACGGCAATAAAGCACGTCGCAGGGTCCATGAAGGGGCCCGCGCTATCCGATCAGCTGTCTTCCAGGCTCCAGTGTAGTTTTCCCGTGTTTCTTGCGCGAGTGTCTTATCTTATATTATATTGTTCAGTGGATACTAAATATCAGTTACATTAACATTATAATTCCAGTGGATATTAAGTAACAATTACGTTACATTAACATTATAATTTTTCACTCAACTATGTAACTGTTACATAATATTTGTATTAGACTCATATTAGATTATAGATTGAAAATTACTATCAAATCAATTAAAATAACGACGATTTAGATTATCTAATTTACTCGATTGCAATTCTCAATGCATAGTATAATATGAGCGCTATAATACCTTAAAAAAGATACGATATTGAGACTTTCACTCAAACAGGGAGCTCTACGTAATCTCATGCATGCGCTGTAACGTCGCAATATATTGCACCTGACAGCACTGGGTCGTGCTATAATCTGAGAGGTTGTAACGCTTCTCCAACCATTTATTTCAGCGCGCGCTCATTCGTCAGATTTCTGCAATTAATAATTCGATAATTATTGCAAATCTCGCAAAACGGTATGGGACTTTTATGTTTGTCTTAACCCAATCTACCTTCACATTTCGGGTTGGTAGGTAATTACCGGACACCCTGTATACATTATCGAAAATTACAATCCACAAATTATTCCTGTAGCAATAGTACTTACTGATTAAAAAAAATTTTTTTGGTTAATAACTTTTTAATAAGCAATGAGCTATGGCTAAAGCTCATCAAAGGTTACTAATGGTCATGTCTTTAATAATATATGTCGAAATCAAATCAATTGAAGTTATCTCCCCTATTATAAATGTTTACTGCTATGTTGACTTTCATTAATATTTTTTTATGAGAAATATAAATTTTACATTTTATATGGAATGTAATTTATTTTACATATTGTTTATAAAGATATAATTACAGAATTAACAATATAAAATATACAAGATGATATAATTAGTACATCAGTAATAAATGATTTATTCTGACATATGTGACAGATAATAACATTGTAAAAGATAATTCTACAATATTTTGCAAATACATTCATTATAGTACATGTTATATGTGATAAATGATAAGAAAAAATTTGAAATATTTCGAAATAGATTTTATTGAATTAGAAAGGGGATGTTTTTTTATTTCCTTTATAATTTAATTATACAATTTCTTTGGTTATTTTGGCCACTTATCAATATTAGAAACCATGAAATAAATGTATAGTGAACTCATCTAATATAAAATAGAAGTTATTCAACTTCAATAATTTTAATTATACGAAAATAATGACATTATTTAACTTTTGTAAAGGAAGGGAATGATATGATATAGGCGCTAATTCTATATATAAATGACTATATACAAAACAAACATCTATAAGTAAATACATTTTTCAACCAAATCACTAGTATTAAATCTGTATATGATATACACTTATTTAACAGCTAAATTTTGTAATTTGGATCCGACAATATTGGTAATCTGTTCTTTATCTACATCTACGGATTTCCCATTATTAGATGATTGCCCTAATCTGGCGCAAGCTTTTTTATGCATAAACCAATGCAATCTCTGGCATTCTCTGTCGCAATATTGTACTGCTTTACATTTACTACATTTTTTTATAGCTTTGTCCTCGCCACAAGTTACACAAATTTGAGTATTATCAGAAAAACCACGTTGTCCATTAATTGCAGCAGAAATTACAGAAACAGCAGATGGTGGATCCCTACTTGCTAATGTGGCAACCATTTGACGAAAAATTGTACTTTCTCTGAATGGAAACTCCCTCACAGATTCTCTCAAAAATGCTTCCTGATATTCTGGTAAACCATCATTTTTGCTGCATTTTAAAAACCTTCGTATCAAAAGTTCTACAGTATCTGATTTCTTCTCTTCGCTCTCCTCGTTGCTTTTTTCATTTTTCTCTGCTTTCATAGCTTCTTGTCGTCTTTGACACTTTAATACTTCGACCACAACACAACTTAAATAATGGTACTTAAAAGCCATTACTTCATTTGTCTCAGCACCTCGTGTCATTTCTCTGTAGCGCATAGACTCTAATACCTTTTGTACCTAACAAAAAAGACAAATAATAAAATACACAATGTATTCAATGTTAATGTTATTGTTAATAAGAATTCAAGAAATATCTAAGTATATCTTATATATTAATATAAGTAAACTGATATAAATGTTGATTATAATTAATACTTCACTATCTTTTATTTTTTTCCTTTCTTTTATAAATAGCATGTTGCTTACTTTTGTAGCATTTTCTAGGAGAGCTGGAAATTTCTGTAAATTTATGGTCACACGTACTGGATTAACATTGACTTGCATTATGAATTTATGAAAATAATCTGCTAAATGTGATGGTAGCATAGGTTCCATCAGCAAACCTTGTGGCTTGATGTAAAAATCTATATCAGCCTTTGGAATAAAGTTATTAATGGTTGCTACACAATTATGATTTCCCACAAATGCTGCCATTTGAGCAGCTGTTCTACCCACACTATTCATTGCTGTCAAACGTGCTCCATGAGACATTAGAAGATGGCACAAATCAGCATTGCCACTTAAAGCAGCAAAATGAAGTGCTGTATATGCATGTTCATGTTGACATGCATTTACATCAGCACCCTATAAGCAAATAATATATAGTAGTTATATTTTCGATTAAAATTTCAAAAATCTCTTCAATAACATAAATTTTGTTAAAATATATTGTGATTTTTCAAACAAATGCATATTAAGATTTTTTATATAGATATAATTTAGTTAAGATAACATATGTTATAGCTTGCAATTCATTTGATGCTCATCAATAAAAAATGTGTATATATATATGCATGCATTAATATCCCTTATGGAAAAAACAAATATTGAATATCTACACTCAATTATTTGAATTTACTTTGAAAAATGAATATATATACTCAAATTTGAGTATATATACTCATATTTGAGAATAAATTAGAATAATTGAATATAGATACTAAATTTGAATATTTTTTCTGTAAAGGATTTTATACTAGAATATATATTTTCTTATATTTGTATATAAGTAGATAAACTTATATTCCATTTTACAATAAATAGATAGTAAAGAAATTGATATAGATTGTCATGAAATTTAAATTTTCAATTTAAAATACAAAAATTAATAAAACATATCACAATGATACAATGGATGCATTCACGACACTCAACAGTTGAGCAACTGTTGAATAATTCATCAACATTATTGGTCTGAATGTAAGGATCTAACAATAAGGACAAATAGTCACTAATCACTCACTGAGCAGTTTTCTCTGCTGAACGCAATGAATATTTTGAACCTCTATATATGATTTAGTAAAATATTTTTGAAATTATGATTTTATTAGACAATTTTCCAAATAGTGAGATTGTTTCAAAGACAAAGGTTACTAAAATTTATATCAGAAAAAGGTTATAATTCCTTAAAATATCTTATAATGTTAAATTATGGGTTAAAATAGGTTAAAATTAAATTAATTTGAATAAAACAGCTGTTCTAGATTATTTAGTAAATTTACATTCAAGTAAAAGATAATATGTTAAATTAAAGTTTGAAATTAGAATTTAATAAATTATATAATTTTATTTTCTGTCAAAATATTGCTGAATAAAACATAGATTTATAGTAATTCAGATTTAACCCATATTTAATCTAACATATTTATTACTAATATAGATATATAAATTGATACAAAATATTAATATTTATTAAAAAATGTTATATAAAGTAAATAAGTTATCTCATTATTTATATATTAATCTTTTGTTCTTTTTTACTTTTAATTAAAAGCTGGTTATATTCATTGGAACTATACAAAAAATATTTATTCAAATTCACAAAAATTCAAAAAGTTTTAATAGCAGAGATAAACACCAAAATAGATAATATACAAGATAAATACAAGTCTAGAAAAATTCCATAAATATATGTTTTATGTAAATCATATTCAATTTTGTAAATATAATGTAAATGTGCATTATTAATAGGAAGATAAAATATATTTTATTGGATTGTATTTCCCGTATTTACCTTGCAATATTTTTCCTTTATTTTTAATGCCACAAATACATAGTAATTTCACCTCAAGCATAAAAAATGCATTTTAGTGAAGCTTAAGAAATGAACCTATAACCTACCTGATCAAGGAGCATTTGCACGATTTCAACATTTCCTTTATAACAAGCGTGCTGTAGCGGGCTCATGCCATTCTCATCAACAAAATCCATTTTGACTTTGTTCAACGCTAATAATGTTTTAAGTTCACATACTTCATTTTTGCTGATTTTTGTAAAAATATCTTTTTGTAAATCTGTAAGACTTTCATTACCGGGCGCCATGTTGTATGTCATTAGATCCGTTCTTTAAGCCTTATCTACAATGTGCTCTCTGCTTCCTTCTGAAGTCCCATCTACAATGGCTGCAAAAATAAGGTTGTAAGCGTAAGCAGTAAGAAATGGACCAACCATAATCGACTATTCTTATAATAATTATTCTTATAATAATTTATATTCTTATAATAATCAATATAAAGATTATTCTTATAATAATCGATTGTGGTTAGTCTATTTCTTACTGCTTACGCTTAGAACCTTAAGCCAGTGGCACACGGTGCTTGTTTTCGTGCTGGATTACTTGCTGGATGAAAATACTGCGTTCTGATTGGTACATTTCCGAAGATGGATAGAAATGCACCAATCAGAACGCAGTATTTTCATCCAGCAAGCAATCCAGCACGAAAACAAGCATCGTATGCCGCTGGCTTTATTCAATGGATGCATCCAGAACCACGAATGCTCACTGAGCTTTTACATTTGATTGGTACATTCTTTTAGATTTAAGAATATACACCAATCAGATGCAAGAGGTCATAGTGAGCATTCGTGGTTCTGGATGCACCCATTGACGTGGGTTGCATTCCGATATTCACTGCCAGCGCTGAAAATCCAGTATATGTGACACAAACTATATATTTTCGGTACTTGCAGTGAATATCGGAACGTAGCCGAAGACGCACATCAGCTAACAACTATTTAGGAACTGCGCTATCATCATTGATTAACCGAAGCGTACCGAACGCGACCGATCGTCGACGAATAATTACTTTATCGCTGTTTAACCTGCTTATTGTCTGTCTTACGCAGTATGTGATATGTGTATATCACATTCAATCCTACATTCCTTTTATTATTCAAGTATGTAAAAACTCAATCGAATTCTATAAATTGGCGTTAAATACGCAATCTTTCTCCAGTGCATCTGCGTAGTAAATATAGTTGCAAATAAATAATCATTAAAACGTAAAAAGGGATGTCAGAGATACGCAAACGAATGGTTGGCGATGCGTCAGCATCGCGAGATGTTAGTGATGATCAGGTAAGTAGATTTTTTGTATATTGTATATTGCATATATATTTTTGTATATTGTATATTTTATGTATTCTATAAAAGAAGGAGTATCTACCGTTTTATGAATGATGATTTCTGATAAAATTTCGCGTACAAATCGAATCACTATTTATTTATGCTGTTAACGTAGTATATAATTATTCGTTGATAATATTTTGACAGTTATCAATATAAAGCGTTATTAATATAATGCCTATACTATTTTCACGAAGACTTTGTAACGTGCTATGTATATGCAGATATATGTTCATGATCAAATATCGCATATACATATGTATATAGTGCTTGATTTAATATGCTTTGACATACATATTTTTTCACTTATCTTTCCTATGCTTTGAGAGGATTATTTAATTAGTTTTTTTAAGAGATATTAGGTTTTTCTTAGATAGTATTAATAAATATATTATTTGATTCAATTAATATTTATAATTTTATATAATATATATCAAATGGTGATTCAACAAGTTACTGCAGAGAAATATAATTCAATTCTAGTATAATTATAATAACTATAATTTTATTTATTATAATTTTATTTGTTATAATTTTAATCATTTTTTGTGATTTCAATTATTTTTTGTATTATATAATGTTTATTTTTAATAAACAGGTAAAATATCAAACCTATAAGTAAAAGATAAAATAATTAATAATTATTTGTTCAAAATGTTTGTAACTTCTTTGAAACTTTTTTTCAGAAAGAAGATGTGGAGTCTGAAGATGATGCAAAATTGGAGGTAGAAGAATTGACCAAAACTCTGCCTCAAGGAACTGATCATACTCCACATATTTTAAATTCTCTTCTCTCTGGTCTTCCTGATCGGTAAAAATTATGTATGAATGTATATGTGTGTGTACATGTGTGTATGTACATATGAATATGAGCGTGTATCATTTCATATACACTATTTTGATTTGACAAGAATGTCATATATAATAGTCATACTGTCTTTTGTAGTTGGCGGAATTGGATAATTAGAACCATTTTTACTTGGTTCATGATAGCTGGATTTTGTCTTATCATTTATGGAGGCCCATTAGCATTGATGGTTACAGTAAGTTTTCTTTAAAGTGTTTATCTAATTAAACAAGATACAGATTAGATTTTTCTTAAAGAAATATTTCTATTAAGAATTATACTTATGAAAAAGAAATATAGATTTCCTATTAAAAGCTATATTTATTATTATTGTAGACATTGGTAGTACAAGTGAAATGTTTTGAAGAAATTATTAATATTGGATATGCTGTATATAGAATCCATGGTCTACCATGGTTCAGATCTTTATCGTGGTATTTTTTAATAACTTCCAATTACTTTTTTTATGGAGAAAACCTAATGGACTATTTTGCTGTGGTAATTAATCAAACAGTAAGTATTACTATAAGTATTACAGTAAGTATTACAGTAAGTACTTCTACTTGGACTTGGTTTGTATACAATATCATGTGATTTATAGAAAATATCAATATAAATATATTTATAAAAATTTCTATTATACATATGCAATAATATCTAAAAAGGAAATTAATATTAAAATTCTATTTATATATAATATTAATATTAATATCTGCTAGTAATTAAAAGAAATTTATTAGTAAAATATTTTAATATACAAGGTGGTTTAAAAGTCTGGGAACAGCTAATTATCTCTGAAAGTAGCAATCCTGGAAAATGTTTCAGACAAAAGTTGTTTAAAAGGGTTTTAAGTAATATATTATATAGCAATATTATTATGACCTTGAAGAGTGTTGTCAAGGTTATATAAAAATCACTTTGAATCTTTTAATTGGAAATCCTTATTTTTTATTACATACTCTTATAGCTTATCTCAAGAGCTTTCCAAAACACTATCTTTAAGTTATTTTTTATAAAGTACTTTCCGAGTTATGAGGCTTGAATGTTAAAGTACCGCCGGCATTAGCATTACCCAAGGTGTGGGCGTGGAGGTTGCACGGTCGGATTTACACCTCTATTGTATGTGTGTATGCGTATGTGTTGAGGGACGGACCCCATCGGAACTTAGTCCGGAGCCTGGAGTAGGGAAAGTAGCAGCGAAGTGCGAGCTCTGCTAATAACAAAACATTTCATCTGTTATCCTGAGTGCATTGAGCTTAGCGTATCGATTGTACGAATTACATTACATATCGTGACAAACCTTAAGCGTTTCGTCAGTAGTTGGAAATTCTCATAAAAATTATATTTCTGTGTAATAATACGAAGTATTAAATAATCTTCATTTCTTTTAAAAGATTCGTGAAACCTTAACAATCGGTATATATAATACGTATACACACACACACACAATACACATAACAGAGGTATAAATTCGACCGTGCAACCTCCACACAGTACACCTTGGGTAATGCTAATGTTGATGATACTGTAACATTCAAGCCTTATAACTTCATTTTTCATGAAAGTACTTCATGAAAAATAACTTAAATATAGTATTTTGGAAAGCTCTCGAGATAAGCTATAAAAGTATGTAATAAAAAATGGAGATTTCCAATTAAAAAATTTATAGTAATTTTTATGTGACCTTGACAACACTCTAAGATCATAATAATATTGCTATGTAATGCGTTACTTAAAACCCTACAACTTTTGTCTGAAACATTTCCGCTACTTTCAAAGATAATTAGCCGTTTCCAGACTTTTAAACCATCCTGTATGTCATGAATATTAATATAAGTGTATAGCAAATGTTAGAAGTATATAGCCTTGAAGCTTTATTTCAGTATTCTTATGGCTTCATCATTTTATAAGGCTTCCTTGTAGCAGTTATTTAACGTAGAAATAGAAGGAAAAATATAAAATACAATGTTTTGTTTTCAGGGATATTTGCGTGTACTTGTAACATATCATCGATTTATTTCATTCTGTCTCTACATTGTGGGTTTTGTATGGTTCGTACTTTCACTCGTAAAGAAGTACTATATGAAGCAATTCTCTTTATTTGCTTGGACACATGTTGCATTACTTATTGTTGTGACACAGAGCTATCTCATTATTAAAAACATATTTGAAGGATTAATATGGTATATATGTTATATATATAAATATATCTTATTATGGTTAATATTTTTTATATGCAAATGTATTTATCTTATCAATAATATTATTTTCAGGTTTATTGTCCCTGTTAGTATGATTGTGATAAATGATGTGATGGCATATATGTTTGGCTTTTTTTTTGGACGAACGCCATTAATAAAATTATCTCCAAAGAAAACTTGGGAGGGTTTTATCGGCGGTGGTATTTCAACTGTCATATTTGGATTATTGGTAATATGTTTTATGCAAAATATTTTTTTAGGTAATGAATAAAAATTAAATTGCCATATGTTGATATAATATTATTTTTTAGATGTCATATGTCATGTGTCAATACCGCTACTTTGTCTGTCCTATTGAATATAGTGAAGCTTTAGGAAGAATGACTATGGATTGTGAGCCATCCAGTTTGTTTCAACCACAAGAATATACATTACCAAAGAGTCTTCAAGTGATATCAAAAATGGTGATCTATTTTACATTTAAAATGTTTAAACTATATGGTATACAGGAATTAATCATTTATGTATCTTTATACAGTTCAATGGAAGATCTACTTTAACATTGTATCCATTCATCCTGCATTCATTGTCTCTATCATTATTCAGTTCTGTAATCGGACCATTTGGAGGATTTTTTGCTAGTGGGTTTAAACGAGCGTTCAAGATCAAGGTATAATATAATATAATTCTAATTATCTATAACAATTATCTATAAGCTTGGCAAAATTTGCACATTTTGCTCGATTTGCAGCTCGTTCTGTCTACCGCTATTGCTCTTATATCTTCTCCCGCGTCTCACGAACTACACGAGGCTCAGTAACATACAACGCATGAAGAAAAAAAACGTCAATAGTAGGTGACGTGAAAAGCTATTGAACAAATCCATACGTCGTATGTTACTGAGCTTCGTGCGGCTCGTAAACCGTGCACGGAGGAAAACTCAGCAGAAATAGCGATAGGCGGAGTGAACTGAAAATCAAGCGAAGTGTAGATTTTGTCAAGTTCTGTAATCTAGAAAACATTTACTAAGTTTCATGACTGTAGGATTTTGGTGATGTAATTCCTGGTCATGGTGGAATCATGGATAGATTTGATTGTCAATATTTAATGGCAACATTTGTGAATGTTTATATTACTTCATTTATTCGTATTGCGTCACCTCAAAAATTATTGCAACAGGTAAGGTATCAAAATCGAAAAAAATTAATTAACTTTTTTCTTAATATTAATGTATGTGTAACATTGTATATTAATTTAGTAAAAGAAAGTAATTAAATGTAGTTCTTTATAAAAAATACATGTATGTTCTCCAATTTAGGTTTACAATCTGAAGCCAGAACAACAGGTACAACTTTTCTTATCATTAAGAGATTCATTACAGAATAGAGGTATGCTAAATGCTTATTAATATTATAAGTTAAATGCATTTGTAGTAACAAACTCTCCTGCAGGGATTATTTTTATCCATGAAAAATATTAGAAAAGATTATCTTTTCTAATATTTAAGAAGACGTTATATGCAGATAGCAATGCAATCAGTATCAAATAATTATATTTTGTTAAACTATGACAATGAAATTTATTCTTTAATTAGATAAGGAAAGATTATATAATGATAAATCTGTCTAATTGAAATTAATATGGCCAGAGACACAATTTATATGCATTTTTTTATCTCATTTTTTATTGAAAATAAAGATGCATTTTTTAATATTAGGAATGGAACTTTTCCTGCTATAGTCTGTTTCTTATGAAATTCGTATTCATATCAAGAACATTTTTGTTTATGTAGTAACAAAACTATGATGCACGTGCAAATGTCATAGTATAAATAACAATTTTATGTTACTTCTGTGATTGACTCTGGCTTAAGAACAGTCAATTGGATAAATCTATCATATGGCATTAGCTATATTTCTTGCATTCCACATTAGATAGTCAGAAATCTATCAAATGTTAGTAATTTATATTAAACTACAGTATCGGTTAAAAGAAAAATTAATATTTTTTTATTTTTGTTTAAAGCCTTTGAACCAAAGAATTACACATTATAAAAATCTTGTGTTATGCATAACAATATTTACAAAAAGCTCCAACTTCTAAAATATCTGCTTATAATTTTCGATTAAATGCAATTAAATATTAAAATATTCTATTCAAGGTATCTTTGCTTAAAATATATAGATCTCAGTATAGTTTTTATTTACAGTTGTGCATTTAAAATCCGATAGAAACGTGCGCGAATCTCACTTGTATATAAAATCATATTATTTGTTTTCTTACTTAGAATTATAATCTTAGAATTAATTTTAGTATTGGTGTAAAAACATGGACAATTCTGAGTCGATATAAGTCTGATTTAATCTTTTGTTAAATACGTTCTTTTTATTAGAATTAGAGTATTTATTGCCACGTTTAAGGGAAAAATACTTTATTAACATGATTTATATACTGTATGTAAGTATTATCATTGTGGGGAAACGATTTTACTTTGAAGTTTAGCATTATACCTTCTTTCTCTTGTTACATTGAACATTACATTCGTACTCGACTATTGAATATAGCAAAAAAAAGATAAGTTGACATTGAGATTACGACCAAATAAAGTTATGTTTATTTCACTATTAAGTAATGTTTATTTCACCTAATTATTATTATTTTTATCACCGCGATATTAGCGAGTATATATACCAAAAATATTCAGATAAGACAAGATCAATTTTTAATGTTTATGTGTTTATGTGAAAATCCAAGAACTGTCCCATGAGTGTATGCATATCGGAGTACTAATTCATTTCATACAAAGCACTTTGTTAGTTTGTAAGAATGTATTGCTGCTTGGAATTTGTAAATTGTTACATGGAATACATATATCATTTAGTCCTTATTATTGTGAGCATAGTGTTTATGTTACACTATTATATACATAATGCTAAACTTCATGGAATTTGTGTTATCGCGATCCTTTATTATATGTATAATAGTGAGAAAAAATAATTATAAATGACTTTTCAGACAAAATCAATCTCCATTTATTAATTGCCATTTGCAATTACTGAAAAATAAAATGATGGAGTTAATAAATAGAATGAATTTGTCTGCTATATTCGTATTGTGTAGTGAATGATATTCTGCAGTTATATCATATAATTTATAAGAATACATGATCAGATACTACATGATCATCTATTTTGCCATGTCATACAATAAGCAAAATCAACCAAATAGGTGTTAGTTGAAGAAATAATCTTAAAGGTGAAAAGTTAGTTTATTTTATTATGCTTCAAATCGTTTATGATATATATTATTTATAATTGTGCCAATCATATTTGTTACAAAAAATCTCTTACATAAATTGTCTTATATGTATTAAATTTGTGTGGCACAATTATAGACATAACTTTCTGTGATTAGATTAATACAAATTATATAAATGTTTCATACTGTTAGAATACACTTGGATCTTAATATAATTCTTAACTTGAAAGCACTGGCTTTAGAATATATCGTCCTAAAGAAATTCGATAAATGTGCAACAATCTGCTTCTGTTATCATTTTTCTATCTATCATTTTGGTTTTCATGCCTGGTTTTTTGCTTTTTTTTATATAATGTATTATATTAAGATCCTTGTATATGTATAAACACACATGGTACGTCATGCGTGGAAAGATATATTGTACCTATAATTATAAAAAGAAATAAGTTTACAGATCCTTGTCCTTAAATGCTTATGATATCTATAGTGAAAACTTAATGGTTATTAAATGATCAGAGAAATAACAACCAAGATAAATGGATAAAATATATACGTATATGTTTATTTAAAATAGAGAATATATAAAAAATTGGTGTGTTTACACACACACACACACACACATATATACATGTATAGATAGAAGAAATGTGTTACAAAATACATAAAATACAAAATGACTTAAGTTTTAATATATGATATAATATATTTATGTAGCAATAAAAAATAAATTCTTGGAAAATTCTCTCTCTCCCCCCTCTCCTGCTCTTCCCTCTTCCGCGCGCTTCCTTCCTCTAACCTTCTCTCTCTTCTCCCTCCCTTCCCCTTTCCTCGCTGTTCTCACTACTTCGTGAATATCTAATTTCTATTGTTTTTTTATCTCAGCACTAAATAGTCTTATTATTTTATTTTAGTTTATATGTTACATTTATTAAGAATTGTTTTATTATTTCATGTCAGTTTTTACATATAGGGTGAGGAAAAAATACCGGGACTCCGAAATATATCGAAAAATATAATTTTTATGAAAAAATGTTTCAGATAAAAGTTGTAGGGTTTCAAGAAACGCATTATATAGCAATATCAGTACCTTGAATAGCGTTATTAAGGTCACATGAAGGTCATCTTAAGTTTCTTAAATGGAACCCCTTATTTTTCATTATATATTCTTATAACTTACCTCGAGGGCTTTCCAAAACACTATAACTTAATGGTTTTTTATTAAATATTTTGCGAGTTACAAGATAAGTTCTTGTAGTACTTCTTCAGATCTTTTCAAAGCTTACACATTTTAAGGCCCAGTTCTACAACTTGCTATAAACGGAGTTTAAAGCAAGTTGTGGAACTGGGCCTAAGTAAGTCATTTCGAAGTTATCGAACTTTTTATAGTAAGATGTCTAACTCACAAAGACGAGATCGTCAATTATCCAGCCAACTAAAACGAGACTGTCCAGCCAACTAAGGCGAGACTGTCCAGTCAACCAAGGCAAGACTGTCCAGCCAACTAAGGCAAGACTGTAAAGGTTTATAGCAATTGTTCAAAATGCCCACGATCAACAGTTTGATAAAAAGCTATTTTATCGTAAAAAGATGAAACGGCATTTTGAATGTAATCAATAGGAATAATAGCAGCTTCATCAAAAATCCGATTTCGTAAATCATCCAGATTTTGTGGATTCGTTTTATAAACTCTTAAATAGCCCCACAGAAAGTAATCAAGAGGTGACAAATCTGGCGATCGAGATCATTCTACAGGTCTTCTGCCTATCCATCGCTGAGGAAATACTGTATTCAAATAATTATGGACGTCCTCCCGCAATGTGGCACAGCACCATCTTGCTGAAACCATGTATTCTCGAAGTCGTCACCCGTAATTGCTTGTATCGCTGGAACCATTTAATTTCTTAGCATATTCTCATTTTATCGCTGTTAGATTGCCTTCAATAAAGAATGGACCTATGAGAACATTATTCAAAATGCCTGCTCAAACATTCAATTTTTGTGGATACTGCCCAGACAGCATATAGACATCTAAAAGATGACGAAAAGTTGACAGATTTTCGTCATGGACGTCTTTTCGGTAGAGCCCATAGTCAACCAAAAGATGACTAAAAGACGGCATATGTCCCACTAAATGTCGTCTTACAGCCTAAAAGAAAAGATGATAAAAAGATGTCTAATATTAGACGTCTAAAATGAGATGGCTAAAAGATGTCTAATATTAGGTATTTTTTAGTCATTTTTTAGAATTATATTCTAGACAGATTTCCATTTTGTAAATTGTAGAGAAATTTGGATGATTAAAAAGTGAAAGATTTGTATAAATAAATATATATACATATAGTGGAAATACAATTTTTTTAATAAAAATATTTTATTGCACATATAAATAAATATTCTCTTATTTTCTCTCTCTCTCTCTCTCTCTCTCTCTCTTTGGAACACAAGATACATAAACTATTATATATTATAAAATATTATAGTGACTTTATGTTAAATATTATACTGTTTGAAACTGAAATGTCATATTAGATAAACAAAACAAAAAATATCAGCAAAACAAAAAAATAAAAGTCCTCTGACATAATTAAGATTCATGCCCCAACTTCAAATGATAACGAAATCTGTCTCCAGTTCTTCTCAACCACTCGGAGAATTTATTGCTCAACTCGCTGTAGATGGCTGACTGATATAAGTGTAAAATCGTTCCTAAAATTTATTCAAAAGTTATTGATAAGTTTTGCTTTCTTTTTTATTGACTTTTATGTATGAAGATAAATAAAATTACTGATAATAACATTGGAAAACGTGGTGTTTTTATCCCCTCGGTCTTTCGTTGATCATCCCAAATTATTTCTTTTGCTAATTTGTTTGTTAACGCTATAACTAAACTATTGCTTAAATGTTTCATTGCAGTTTGTCCACCAATTATCCGAATTTTCTTTTCCTGTAACAATTTTGAATATAACATTTTTAATATTAATAAGTTCTACATATAGTAATTTGTTCTATCGTTATAATAATTTTCAACTTACAAATTGTTTTCGTACGTCTGTACTTGTTTGTAATTCATTACAAAAACGTGGTCTTCTGAATAATGGAGTGGGAAATCGGGTAATAAATCTAACAAATGTGGTGCCGTAGAAAGGTTTTAATCTCTTGCACGAGATGGACTTTATAAAAATGAAATTTATTAAGTTTTAATATTTTAAGCACAGATTTTTTATCTAGATCATTTTCCTACTTTGCTGAATAGAATCATGCGAATTTTCGATAAAGGATTATGAAACATCTAATGATTTTTCTGGATTTGTTGCTAATGCAGATTTACCTGATATTGCACAATTTTTCATATTACCAGTTTCCTCAAAATGCTTTATTGTTCTCTCAACAATAGATTTGGAAATGGCAGTATCTTGATCACGAAATGTTTCCCCACATAGCAAAACTTGATTCTAGGTACGTCCAATAGATATATCACAAGGGATTTAGTGATATGCGAAATACATTCGTAAAGACCGAAATATATACATAGGATGTACCGAGGACGTTTCTATGTCTGCTCATTAACATCCAAAAGAAGTGATACGTGGATGTCATGAAAATATGTACACATAACATTATATGATCCTACTAATATCCGTAAGGTATCTTTCAAGTACCAAAAGTGGTGCTAAGGACATCCACAAGATCCACAAGATCGTGATAAATTCTATATATCCCGAAGTCATCCTTGCAATACTGAAATAGGCCCGGTTGTTCTAACTGAAAGGTAAGTTGACTAACAATTAAATCATATGCCTATCTTTGTTTTTCGTTCGAAACAAACAGAGACAGACATATAATTTAACTGTTCGTTAACTTACTTTTCGGTTAAAATAATCGGGCCATAGAGAAATACATTTCATAATGGTTTGAACATATGTTTCGATGCAGTTTGAAATGCAGCTTATCGTCCAATGAGAAAACTACTTTTTCCGAAACATGTTCTTATGCTAAATCATCGGCTGTGTTCCAAAGCACCAAGAACAAAATGCTCACGCTGCAGTCAAGATTAATATAAAAATCTTAAATGGAAACTCCAATTTTTTATTACATCGTCTTTTCTACTAATTAATTTGAATAACTTTTGTCTGAAGCATTTTTTAATTGCTTAATATTTTTTAGATATTTAAGGATAACTTGATAACTTTTTCAATATTTAACTTACGATATCTCGCTAACTGTTTGTCAGGATAAAAAAAATGGTACTAGACTTTCTTGCTTTATTTAGTCTCAAGAATATATTGTTACAATAGCACCCTGACTTTTATTAACTTACTGACTTTTGGAAATTTCATAATCATCAAATTAACAAAAATCAGGGCGCTATTGTAACAATATATTCTTGAGACTAAATAAAGCCAGAAAGTCTAGTACCACTTTTTCTTCCGACAAATTAGCGAGATATCGTAAGTTAAATATTATAAAAGTTTTCCTCAAATATCTCAAAAAATATCAGACAAATAAAAAAATTATTAGACGAAAGTTGTTCAAATTAATTTGTAGAAAAACGCACGCACACATACACATACACGCACGCACACACACAACACACGCACGCACGCACGCACGCACGCACGCACGCACGCACGCACGCACGCACGCACGCACGCACACGCACACGCACACGCACACGCACACGCACACGCACACACACACACACACACACACAAGGTAAAATTACTCATGTTATTTTAGTTTTTTTTATTTTCTATAAATCAAGATTAATTTTTTATTTATTTTTATTATTGTACACACTAATGAATTACTCACTATATTAAATTTTTGTTTGTAATACACAAATGCATATATGATGTGTTCTATAAAGCTCAACTTTACTAGATTCAATATATGTTTTCAAGTGAAAAACTTCTAAGCACTTTGAAAAATCAACGCAGCTATATTCATTTTAATATATTATCATCAAATTTTCCTATTAGCGTTATTAGACCATTGTTAAAGATACATTCAAATTCATAATTACATAAAATAATGTTCTCAATTCGTTAATATAACATATTACATTTAGTAACTAAAAAATAGGAACTAAAAATAGTTAAATATACATAATTATTTTATATAATAATTTTTTGAATTACAATAATTCCTCATAGAGTTAAGCGATAATATATCCAATAATTTATCAAATAATCTATCAATAACATAAACGATAAGATTTAATTCAAAGCACAAATTAAGATAATACTTGTACACGACTAGAATAAGATTTTCATTAATTAGTTTTTAGACTTTTGCGGCCCATTGATACAATCAGGGTATGTTTCTTCCGGATGGATACCGCGTCGTAATTCAGCTTTGTGCCGACGTTTCACAAACATTGCAGCTTGCATCATCAGGGCTAGGAGCTCCAATACTGATATCGCTTGCAATATTTGCGAAACGTCGGCACGAAGCTGAATTACGACGCAGTACCCATCCGGAGAAAACACACCCTTCATTAACTATTGAACTCATAATACTGCAATATTGCTTATATGTAGAAAACATATATATTTAATTAATGTTTGTACTTACTGCGAAGAATTTAAACTTTTTGAAAAATTAATAGGCATAGCAAAAACTTTAAAGATTTAGGCGAAAATGTAAATATTTTTCCACGGTTTTGAACTTGCAAGGAAATATCTATTTATAAACAAGTATGGTCTGAACACACATTAAATATATATTTGTTTATAAATAAATATATCCTAAGTGCAGATTTTTCTTGCACTTTATGAATGATATAAAACGCATAAGTATATACAACTCGGTTCAAGGCACCATTTAGAGTATAATCAGAAAACATAACATTTTTATGATTAATAATTTATGGCATAAATTTCTTTGCACGTGTGATACAATCTTGACTATTGATCATATCATACAATTTTAGGAATCACTAGCTGCTGTTTGAAGATTTGTAATAATGGTTGAGATTAATTTCTTTAAAGAACAGATTGATAAATTTTTAAATATATATCAATCACAGACAAATATCATTTAGCGATTCTAAAACCCGTTTTCTGCACACAGCCATTGATAAATATTAAAAAAAATAAATAAAACCAGAAGAGATTAGAATAATTCTATTCAAATATGTGAAATAAATATCTGATCTTTATGTTTAAAATTTTAAACTTTACTTTAAACTGACATGACAATGCCTTTACTTCAAACGAATCGATGAAATGCGATGCAAGCGCAATCATATTGTTGAATGCGAGATATGAACGAAAATCGTCTGACAAAGTTAAACGTTTCCATGTAATAAATTAGACATTACAGAATCCATCTTGATGACTTGTACTTTCGATGTCAAGCTTTTCGTTGAGTCTACATCATATGAGGACCAATAACTTATCAATTCAGGAAATTCATCATTATTAATATACTTAATGGCAATGGAACTAAACTGCTTTCGCGAATTTAAATCTGGTTGACAGTTAAAACCATGGCACAATTGCGTTAAATCACTTTGACTAGCGTTAATAGCTTGTACATCTGTATAGTTCACGAAAACTATCAAAACTCTTTCTATGAGCTTCTGCTCTGTAACAGATGCTTTTTCAACATAATCGGATAACAAGTCTGTCCATTGCCAGAATTTAATGGCAAAACCAGAGGTGTAAGGTTTATCCGGGGTTACCAAAAATGCCGGCTTCGATGCGAACGTATTTAAACTCACGTGATCCCAAATAGTTATCGGTTCATTTGTTAACTTCTGCAAAGTTAGATTCACATTAACCCGGCAAAGTTGACCCGGACATACTCCTTTATTTTCTATAGTCAGATAGTGATAAGGCGTAGGCTTCCAAATATATTCCTCATTGCACATTTTAACTATTTCAAAAAGTCGTGGCAATGTGTTCGTCAATTTGGTTGCAAGCTTTTTATGCATCTGTGATGTTTTTATACTGTGAAATAAACCTTTTAGAGACATGAAGTTCGTCGAATCTGCAATAAATAAGTTATTAATAATCATAATATACAGTTATTAATAATCATAATATACAGGTAAAAATCATGAAAGAATTAAAATAGAGAAATAATTGTGGTACATACGTTTCGCATTGTCATTGTAACAGCTGTAAGATATGCTGCCATTAGAGACGAGATTATATATATCAATAGAGGTGCAGTTAACTAAATAACGTCCTAGTAATTGGCCAGTCTTGCCTGACAGAAGAACAAGAGATGACACATTAGCATTATCTACTGATATGCTCAACAAGTCTTCAATATCATCCGCATCAATATCTGGTAGAATAACTGGTAATTTAGGAAATGTATGAGTTGTTGAACTCCAATGAATTGTTCCAGCAATTGGTTCTATGCTAACAAGTAAGCCTTGTTCACCAGCAACAATACAGTCAGGTTTCCCAGAACGGTCTATATCAATACTAGTACAATCTATGATAGTAGGTAACCTTTTTAATGGAACCAGCCATAAAGGCAACCCACTACTTCCTTGCATTGACATAACTCCTCCTCCTTCTGATGGTATTTGTCTTTGATGTATTGTTCCATCTTTTGTATCATTCTTTTTGTGTTGTTCACCATGAAGAAGAAATATCAAATTGTATGGGAATCCAGGTACTATAGTAATAGGCCCTTGTATTTCTGTTTTGATTTAAAATAAGAAAATAATTAACAAAGATATAATACTAATAAAGTTTTCTATTACTTACATTTATTTCAAATTTTGTTATTAAAAATTTATCTTAAACTTATATTTCCTATATTTATTTGTTCTGTCACAATATTATCCACAATACAAAGTGAAGAGGAGAGGAAAATATTTTGGGAGACAATAGTATATGGATCATAGTAAAAAGTCTGTCTGATATAGTTAGTATTCTCAGTAGTTTTGGCAATATAGCTGTTTAAATTTTATAGAATTATAATAATAATGAATTAAACATGTATTACATTCATAATAAATACTCAAAAATTTAACTGTAAACTTTAATACACTTTACAATTTCTATCCTAAGATGATATATCATTTCTTCTAGAATTTCTTGAGTATAGATCACCGGTTTCTTTTTGCAAATAGTAGAATATTAGTAATAGTAGCATCCAATGCTACTCATATAAATAAACAATAAACTGCTCTCAGAGAAACAATATACCATCTTAAGACATATGAATATTTTGTAAAGTATAATAAATGTCACAATTCAATTTTTGAGCATTTATTGTGCATATTATTTTTATTGTACAATTTATTATTATTCTATATACTTCTACAAAATTTAAACTGTATTTTCAAAACTATTAAAAATGCTAACCATATTCATATAGACTATTTCTTTTTATATTGATCATCCTATTATCCCTAAAAATATTTCCCTCTCCTCTCAACTTATTCTATATATAGCTTATAATAATGAACTCACCTACACTTTGCAAAGTTTTATCCCATGATACTGATGATTGTGATTCAATGATTGGAGGGCAGACCATTGAATTGTCACAGGGTAATACATACAAAAAGATAACTATTGTAACAATACATAGAAGTATTGATGCCAATAAGCAAAATCGTCTGATTGGTGACATATCTTCCCTTTTCCAAAAATCATTTTGCTCACTTCCTTCAATCACCATTATTGGTATATCATCCCTATAATACTTGATTGTGCTTTGTCTATTCCTTGCATTATTTCCCAGATTTTTTGTTTCATCCAATGGATAAAACATGCCATTTTCGTGATTCGAATGCAATTCCTAAATAACGTCAAATTATTAAAAAAGTGATTAATATATACGCATTTTTATAATAATGCTAATTGTGAAGAATACGGGCCTCCTCACTAATTTCGCTGAAACTTTGCACAATTGTACCAATATTTTGTATGTACCAATATTTTGGTACATAGAATGCGAATTTGAAGGAAAAAAGTATCGCTCTCAAAAGGATCCAAAGTTATAAAGTGATAAAAAATGATACATACGAGGTTGGAAAATCTGTCATGCCGATAATGCAGAGACTGATGGTCTGTTCTTTTTAGTCGCACAACTGAACTCAATTCAATAGTGCAGCTGGAAGGGACAGACGGAGAAAGCATGCGCAGTGCGTCAAAGTATAAAATTAATTTGAACGAAGCTGTTATTTTGTAAATAATAATATTTCATGAAGCATAGTATTGTTAGAAACACGTACTGTTAATAAACAAGTAAATGTTTATTGGCAAGTTATAAATAAAAGAAGTTTTATGAGTACAATGCTTTAATGTTTTTCTATAACATATATATATTCTTAGATATTAGAAATAACATGAAATAATATGAAAGCGAATAGTTTAAAATATAAATGATCCAGTGGATACATAAAGTTCATTAGCTGAAAACAAAACATTAATGCATTGATCGTATTACTTGTTTCTTGAAATTAGTAAATCTACCACATAAGTTAATTACCATTAAAATTATAGATTCTGAAAGGTTAGCAAAGGCTCCAACACAAGGTCTGGCAATTAAATTTTTCGCCTTACTACATTAATGAGTGTACAATATACTAAAACAATAGATTTTGAAAAGATTAACAAAGGCCCCTACGCAAGGTTTAGTAATTAAATCTTTTGCTTTACTAAATTAATCGAGTTTACGATATACTAAACAGATTTTGAAAAGATTAACAAAGGCCCCTACGCAAGGTTTGGCAATAAAATCTTTTGCCTTACTATGTTAATGACTCTATGATATACTAAAATTATATTTTGCAAAGATTAATAAAGGCCTCTGTGTAAGTATATCTACTGACGGCATACAATATGTATATAGTCCAAGGCCCCAAGGTTTGGCAAGTAAAGTTCATAATGTTTATTTATTTTATACAATTTGAAATTTATATATTAATCTGTGCATTACTATTTGTGGATTATTTATTTGTGCCAAAATTTATGTCAGAATCTATTATTTTAGTATATCATAGATTCATTAATCTAGTAAGACGATAAATTTAATTACCAAACCTTATGCAGGAGCCTTTGCTAATCTTTTCAAAATCTGTTTAGTATATCATAGACTCGATTAATTTAGTAAAGCAGAAGATTTAATTGCCAGACCTTGCATTCAATCTTTTCAGAATCTATAATTTTAATGGTAATTAATTTATATGGTAGATTTATCAATTTCAAGAAATGAGTAATATGATTAACGCATTCATATTTTTTTCAGCTAATGAGCTTTATGTATTCATTGGACCATTTATATTTTAAACTATTTGCTTTCACATTATTTCTAATGTCTAAGAATATATATATTACAGAAAAACATTAAAGCATTGTACTCATAAAACTTCATTTGTTTATAATTTGCCAATAAACATTTGCTCTGTTTATTAATAACGTGTCGTCTTAACGTACGTGTCTCTAACAATACTATGCTTCATGAAATATTATTATTTACAATATAACAGCTTCATTCAAATTAATTTTACACTGACGCACTGCGCATGCTTCTCCGTCTGTCCTTTTCAGCTGCACTATTGAACTGAGTTCAGTTGTGCGATTAAAAAGAACAGACCATCAGCCTCTGCATTACCGATATGACAGATTTCCTAACCTCGTGTCATTTTTTATCACTTTATAACTTTCGATCCGTTTGAGAGCGACACTTTTTTCCTTCAAATTCGCATTCTATGCACTAAAATATACAATTATGCGAAGTTTCAGCGAAATTGGTGAGGAGGCCCATATTCTTCACAATTACCCAAAAAAGCAATATTCCATCAGAACAACTGCAAATTATCATGTCTGCAAATATCTTTAGCAATGAGAAATGCGTCAAATAAACCTTGATTCATTTTCAGAACTAATTAAAACAAACTAATTTATCTTGGCAAAAGTGGTTAAATGAACTTATCACTACAAAAACAAAACCTCCCCCAAACTTGGCTCCTCACAAACAAACTATTAACAAACAATTAATAAACAATTGTCAGGATCAATATTTTATATTTAATACTCTCATACCTATAAATATACTTTGAAAATTTCAGCTTGCTAGATCATAAGAGCCCTTTAGCGCTAATTACTTATTATCTTACCGCTATTGTTGTACTATCAACAACCTTGCAGGCATTATCGTTAGGTTGAGTTAAATGTTCCTCTTCATCTTCGGTATCAGTGTTACTTATACTTTGTGGTAGAGGTGTATATCCTTTGTCGCTGTGATGTTCCACCATTATTCAAGTGTGGCATTGAATGAGTATCCAATGTTCTTGGTATGCACAGGTATTGCTCTACTTTTCTTTCTCAGTACAACTACATTATAATTATTGTAACAATAATATCATGGTTAAAAACAAAGATGGATAAGAAAATGCAATCATAGACATAGACCCATATTCTAAACTTGTTTTCATCATAAAATGCCTCTAAAAGTGGTTTATAATCAATCAGGAAACTTATAAATTTTTATAGTCACTTTTAATGATAAAAAAGTTTAATGATAAAAAGTTCAAAATATGAGCTATAATATACCTAGACTGCGCGTCTCCTAAATATTCCAAATTTAAAAAATAAAAGTAGAGTTCACATAAAAAGGATACACACTGTTTTTTATCCGTGCATTCTCCTTCACGATGGAAGAAGAATAAAAACCAGTTCGGAATAGGTTGCAGACCGAGGTCTGTAAATAGAGAAACGGAACACTGTAAAGGGCTCCACACATGAAATGACTTACGGGCTTCACACATGGGTACCTATTACGGAACTCGTCGGAATCGATTCCGATAGAATTTATTCCGTTATTTCCTAGATTTCTATTGTCTTTTCTAGGGGAAACGGAATTATTCCGATCGGAATCGATTCCTATGAGTTTCATAAAGCGTCGTCTACAAAGGCAGTAAGCAGTAAGAAGTAAGCATGAACAGTAAAGGCTCGTCTACAGTAAAGGCTCTACAGTAAGTCTATAGTAAAGGCTCGTCTACAATAGCTGTAAGAGTAAGGCTGTAAGGTAAGCTGTCAGCGAATGAAAATATTTCATTTCGTGTCTTGCAACCTTACAGCCTTACTCTTACAGCTAATGTAAACGAGCCTTAAGAAATGGATCAACCACAGTTGATTATTTTTGTTATAATCGACTGTGATTGGTTTATTTCTTACCGCTTACTTCTTACTGCTTACTGCCATTGTAGACCACGCTTAATAAGTACTATGGACTACGTTTACACGGCAAGGTTAATCTGGATTAGTAATAACCGTAGTTAGTGAATTCTTTGATTCGATTGATATATTTTTTTAGATCTAAAAATATACTCTAATCGGATTCGAGACTGCACTAACTACGGTAGTTACTAAACCGAAATTAAAAGCTGTGTAAACGTAGTCTATGACTGACTTAAGCCAGTGGCACACGGTGCTTGTTTTCGTGCTGAATTGCTTGCTGGATGAAAATATTGCGTTCTGATTGGTGCATTTCCATCCATCTTCGGAAATGCACCAATCAGAACGCAGTATTTTCATCCAGCAAGCAATCCAGCACGAAAACAAGCACCGTGTGCCGCTGGCTTTAAGGCCGGTTGTTCCAACTTTTTGGTAATGTTACGTCCTGGACAAGCATAGAACATGCGATGTCTAGATTCGTTTGGTTTACTTCGGATCAGCGCTATTCTTGTCCAAATCTTTATTATTTGAATCTGTTACTTTTCGAGGTGGGTTACTGTTAAGTTTAAAAGTAATAATATTCTCGCTAGTGTTGAATTTAACTTCAAATATATTTCCCTTTATTTCAGATTTTATTCTCGGGACCGAAGATTTTGATGGATCTGTTTTGAAAACAGCCAGGTCGAGCGTGCCTGGATTATAATAACTTTTTAACAGAGGCCTAAATTGAATCCGCCGTCCGGCTCGTTCCTCGTTCTTTTCGGCATAAGAGGTTTCTTGGTAATATTTATTTTAATAATATCTATAATAGGGTAGATGGAAGACGTGGTTAAGTTTTAAAGAATAAAAAGGCGAACGGTGCTCGTGGTTCAAGCACTATTGCTCTTAAGGAAATGAGGAAGAATAGTGCTCGTGGTTCAAGCACAACACTCTTAAAGTAAGGAGAAAAAGAACGGTGCTCGTAGTTCAAGCACTGCGTTCTGGGAAAAAAGGAAGAATGGTCCCAGACAACACACGGATGTTCATTGGATGTCCGTTATATGTTCATTCTTTTTACGAAAGACGTCCATAGGACGTACGTTTGTCACAACTTCGGACATAGGACGTCCGATGGACGTACATCAGACGTTCTACAGGTCCGATGTTCAATAAGGACATCCTTGTTACGTCCAATTTATGTCCACGGACGTAAATCGGATATACGGACATAAATTGGACGTGAAACGTACACTCGTGAACTAAAAGGTATGTGCACCGATTTTTTGTTGACTTCGGAACGCGCTCCAACTTGAGGAGAAAAACAACCACTGCTTCATACGTCAGCGCTGTCACTTATTACGAGGCAGAAGGATGGCATAGACGAGTGTCAAATAAGTAGTGATTGTGTCGTAGACACAAATGTCTTGGAGACTTTGAGTTATAATTGAAGAAATGAAGAAAACAAATAGTGATTGTGGAGAAAAGTGGCAAAAGGCTTCATAAAATTTGTAAAACAGCATATTAAAGGAGAATATTAATTGTTTAATAATATTTTAAGTGAAAAATATTTTTTATAGCTATAAAAAATAATATTATAGCTATAAATTTGCCTTCGACGCTAAATGAATATGTATGTAATGCTATCATTTACATAGGTGGAAAATTATGTTATTGCGCTCATAAAAAATAAGCAGCAGACCAAGTCGAGTGATATATTTTTAACAAGATACTCGTATCACTCAACTTGGTTTGCTGCTTACTTCTGCTGAACACAATAATATAATTCCTCACCTATGGAAATAATAGCATTATATATACAGGGTGTTTGATAGCTGATCATGCAGACGAAAGTTGGAGATAGATTGGGAGCCGAGAAGAAAAGTCATGTACCATAATGTCAAATTGGCAATAGTTACCGAGTTATTAATTAAAACATGTGAGCCAACGAGCGCATAGACAGCGGAGGGCGGCCGCAGTAAGCACGTAGACATTTGATACAGGCGGAGTCAGCGAGTGGCAATAGGCGAGCGCGCGCGGTGAGGGGCAACGTAAGCGATAAGAGGCGATCGCGTGCGACGAGGAGCGAGCGAGCTTTTTCTTTGTAGCTTTTTCCTTATAGCTCGCTCGCTCCTCGTCGTTCGCGCTCGCTCGCTCTTCGTCGCACTCGCTCGCCTCTTGTCGCTTGCGCTTGCTCGCTCCTCGTCGTTCGCGCTCGCTCGCTCCTCGTCGCGCGCGCTCGCCTCTTGTCGTTTACGTTGCCCCTCGCCGCGCGCGCTCGCCTATCGCCACTCGCTAACTCCGCCTGTATCAAATGTCTACATGCTTACTGCGGTCACCCTCCGCTCTCTACGCGCTCGTTGGCTCACATGTTTTAATTAATAACTCGGTAACTATTGCCAATTTGACATTATGGTACATGACTTTTCTTCTCGGCTATACCCAATCTATCTCCAACTTTCGTCTGCATGATCAGCTATCAAACACCCTGTATATTCATTCAACGTCGATGACAAATTTATTAACATTAAAGAAATTATGGTTTATAACTTTTTTAACTTACACTCAAATTTAAAAATATTTTTCACTTAAAATATTATTAGACAATTAATACTCTCCTTTAATATGCTGTTTTACAAATTTTATGAAGCCTTTTGTCACTTTTCTTCATAATCACTTATATTTGTTTTCTTCATTTCTTCAATTATAACTCAAAGTCTTCAAGATATTTGTGTCTACGCCACAATCACTACTTATTTGACACTCGTATATGCCATCCTTCTGCTCTCGTAATAAGTGACAGCGCTGACGTATGAAGCAGTGGTTGTTTTTCTCCTCAAGTTGGAGCGCGTTCCGAAGTCAACAAAAAATCGGTGCACATACCTTTTAGTTCACGAGTGTACATTCATTGAATGTCCGGTGCTGTCTGGGGTGCTCGTGGTTCAAGCATAACACTCTTAAGGTAAAGAAAAGAAGAACGGTACTCGTGGTTCAAGCACTGCGTTCTGGAAAAAGAATGAAGGTGATAATCAGTGAGGGAAGAGAGGTAAAGAAATCTGTACACACATATATATATATATATTATAAAATTACTCTATATTGTTAAGTTTTAAAATTCATACACTAAGTTTAATATAGTTAATAACTGGCTCAATACTTATTCAAGTAATAGAAATGATTTTCTATAGTATCATTATGAGGAAAAGAGGCTCGTTCGACCTTTAATGATTTGGATTTTACATCTTAACAAATGTCTTAGCATTTGCAGACGGAGTCCCAAGAACAATAATCTTTAATACCGACCTTTCTGATTCCAGGCTCAAGATCCTTTAGCAAACGGCTGGCCAAAGGCTCAGCGAAAGACTGTCTAAAGACTGGTTAGAGGCTAATAAGAGACTGCCTGCGCGCGAAGGGCCGAGCCCTTTTTATACCCAAGCCCGACACTATGGATGTCAATTGAGCGCCTTTTCCTAATTCACTATTCATTATTTATTGGTGAAAAAATACAAAGATGTTATTATCTAGTGATTAAAATTATACTTAATCATATCCCAGACAGCACCGGACATTCAATGAATGTACGTTTCACGTCCAATTTATGTCCGTATATCCGATTTACGTCCGTGGACATAAATTGGACGTAAAAGGATGTCCTTATTGGACATCGGATCTGTAGGACGTCCGATGTACGTCCATCGGATGTCCTATGTCCGAAGTTGTAACAAACGTACGTCCTATGGACGTCTTTTGTAAAAAAAATGGACATATAACGGATGCCCAACGGATATCCGTATGCTGTCTGGGATGTAGCGTTTGGTAATCCAATTGTCTCGTTGTTGGCTGATTTATTAATAAAATTATGTTTTACTAAGAAATGGAGATGTTGTTATTGATTTCCTTTGGTATAATATAAGAATTTGGAAATTTTGAATATTTAAAAACTAGTGGAGCCAGCAGCGCCATGTCCTGGCCCGGGAGGTGGAGTGCAGCGTGGAGAACCTTTTACTCCCGCGCATGGTTTGCGCCATGTGCGGGAGCGAGAAGGCATGGGGGGCGGCGGCCTCCTTCTGCCGCGACGTGACGTCGCGGAAGGAGGTCACCGAATGGGAGCGCCGCCTGGGCATCCGCCACTGCAGGGAGCGGCGGCGGCAAAGGCGGCGCTCCCCCAGTTTGGGCAGCGGGCCCGAGGTGGTGTCGGCCGAGGAGGAGCGGCCACCGACTTGCCGGAGGTCGCTTCTTTGGCCACCTCGGGCTCGCCTTCGCAGCGCGGGGGGAGGGGGTGACGGATGAGTGAAGCCCACACACCCGCCTCCCCCTGGCGTCGGTAGGAGTCAGGCGAAGGGGAAGCCTGGTTGGGGCTGGGCTCCACTCCTCCGCTCCCTTGACGAACAAGAGTAGTGCGAAGAGAGGGTGGATGTCCCCTCCCTTCAGTAAGTGAAACCAGAAGGCCAACTATTTATTGAACCAGAATCAGAGAGAGAGAAAACTTTCAAATTTTGTCGGCTGTTTGGTAGTATTTAGGGCAAGAGCACAGGCTTTTGCATAACACATAATACATAACGCATAAGAGAATAAACTAATTAGTTTTCTTCATTTCCCTCCTCGGGACAGAAATGAAGAATTCTGATTGGTTGATTCTCTTATGCGTTGTGTATTATGCGTTATGCAGAAGTCTGTGCTCTGGCCCTAAGGGCGGAATTACGATGAACTTTACGTAACGGGACGCGACGGGACGTGAAGTGACGTGACGTGAATTTGACGTTTGAGGTTATATTTGATATTACGATCACCGTAACGTGCCGTAATAATGAATTCTGCTGTGAGGCATTATCAATTTGTAAATTTAATTTTGGCCGGGTATTTGTATCTTCAACTGTGTGGAAGAGGAAACGAATACGAATACCATTGGTGTGAGAGATATTTTTCGAAGAAGAATTCAGTTTGGTGACGGACGGGCATAACCTGGCATAACGTTGATTGGCTGAAAGTGTCACGTGAACAGTCCGACTAGACGGAACGCAACATCTAAATTTGACATTGGCAAGCTTCACGTCGCGTTAAGTTCTGATATTTCACGTCACGTTACGTAAAGTCGAACGTAAAACCCTAAACACAATGTCAGGCAACAGGTAAGAATAAAAATAGACCAATCACAATAGATTATTCTTGTAATAGTCGATTGTGATTGGTCTCTTTTTATTCTTATTGCCTGTTGCCTGGCATTGTGTTTAGGGCTTAACTAGCCGCATATAAAACAATGTATTTTAGGTTTTGTGTCACTTCACGTCCCGTCTCGTCCCGTTACGTTAAGTTCATCGTAATCCCGGCCTAAGGGCCAGAACACAGACTTCTGCATAACGCATAATACACAACCCATAAGAGAATCAACCAATGAGAGTTCTTCATTTTTGTCCCGGAGGGAAATGAAGAAAACTAATTGGTTTATTCTCTTATGCGTTATGTATTATGTGTTATGCAAAAGTCTGTGCTCTTGCCCTAACAATTGATCTAAGCAAACATAACCCGAAAATATAACAGGTCCAAATTTTTCTGTATTTTATATTCATATTATGAATTAAATATTAATATTTTAAAGCTTTTGTTGAACAAGAGAAGTCAGATATATATAACCTGAATAATCCAAATGCTGTGATTGATTGGCAATATGTATAGAATTTTCAACGTGGTGAAAATTCTGTGTATATTGCCTGTTTTATGGTCATTCTGTATTGATTCATGGTTTCTTGTATGTGGAGTTTCTTGTTTCTGTTATTTATTTCTGTTCACTGTTCTTATTGCCTGTTGTCTGATATTGTGCAAAGGCCATTACTCTTCCTTTGTCTGGGGTTCTATAGAATTAATGGGTAGAATTTTAGAACGTAGCTAAGGAAGGTAGCAAAGATAATGATTTGTCGCGACGCTTGAGCTAAATAACTTTTGTGTTTAATGTTTAATAATGTTTAATGGAGATGAAACTGAATTATTTCAGAAGAATATTAAAGCTATAATTATAATCTATGTTATAATTATAACCATACAAAATGCATATACATAACCAAAGAAATCTATGATGAGATTTATACTTTTATATTTACAAAAATTACATATATATTTTTACATTTACAAAAATTAGATAAGCCAAGAAATTTTTCAATACTCTAATTAGTACTTATAGTAAGTTCAATACATTGTTATTTATTATGATATATAGCTGCCTGTATTTTACTCTACATATTTTTCATCAAATTGTGAAAGGAAGAAAACTGTTATAATGCTTGCATCTCCACCGAATCCCAAGTTTTTGTTGCATGGTGATATGAAGGAAAGTGTATACAGTTTATTATTCTCAATTAATTCTAATATAGAACATCTGTATGCTGGTGATGGAAAAGGCATAGTTTATATTTGGGACTTAAAGGTATATAAATATTTTATTCTTTTTAATAAATTATATAAATCTTCAATAAATAAAGATTTATATTCTTACACATGCTTATATAATTTTTATGGATTATATATCCTTATGCATTCTTATACAAACTTAAATTATATTTTTGGATTATAAACTTAGATTAGTAAATTAGTGAATTAATTAGTGAAAGAATTATTAAAACAGTTTGAAGTAAATTTATTTATTTTTTAAGAATTATTAAAACAAATATATATATGGTATGTATGTATATAAATTATAGATTTTCTTTATTATGTTGCAGAAAAATAGAATAAAAGCTCAATTATCAGATGGAGATAGTCCATGTTTTAACTTGCATATAACTAATGTTGCTGATTTGATAGTACAACGAAGACATGGTATAATCGATATATATAAAACAAGTGAATCAAACTGGGTGTTAAATAAAAGTGTCAACTATAAATATTGCAGTTTCTGCAGGTATAATAAGATAATAATATAAATTTCTTTTTTAAGTTAATACTAGATTTTGCATTACAGGTCCCAGTTATTGCCAGAGAAGGATGCAATAGTAGTTCCACTTGATTCTGCAGCAGTAGGAATATTATCATTAAAAACTTTCAATATTGAATCAACATTAGATCCTGTCAAACTGTCTTATTATAATCAGTTGGGTACTGTGATGTCAGTAAAACCATTAATACATATAAATGGTTTGATTTTAATTGCTTATGAGGGTGGACAATTATTATTGTGGGACATGAAAAAGAATGATGTCCTTAGTTCTCTTAACATAGAACAATATCCAATGACTTTTGATTTTGATGCTTCTTTGATGCAAGGAATTGTTGGTAGTGCATCAGACAAATTAGAGGTATTACAAACATTGACTCAATAGTTTAAATAATTTACCAAATATCTGATTAATATAAACGATTGATATCATTTCAAATGCATATATTAAATTTATAAATTTTTTAGGTTTTTAAAATGTCTCAAAGTCATATTTTATCCTACAAATTTACAAAAATTTTGAATCATGTTTCTGGTATATCCATGCTTTCGATAAGACCAGATAAAAAAATAGTTACAGCTGGTTGTTGGGATGGGCGGATGATGTTATTTTCTTGGAAAAAATTAAGGCCACTTGCGATATTAAAAGAACACACAGAAAGCATATATGATATTATTTATTCACATTGTGAAGTCGAGGCTTATGATACTAAATGTTTAATGGCAGCAACAGGCAAAGATAGCTACATATCCCTGTGGGATATATATAATTAGAAATTGTAAATATTAGCAGAATATATTTATGGAGAATATAAAATATTTTTTGCTATAATTAAGCACTCTAATAAATACTTTGTATGATAATATATGTATAAAAAAGTGAAGCAAATTATTGCATTTAGCTTGTATTAAATTTATGATTATTAGTTAATGTTTTTAAATATCAAAATATATCGTTTATTACATATTTTTACATCATATATTTCTTATAACATTATTGCCATCTAACTATATAATATGTTTTCTTACCAACTCTGAGTAATGATATATTATTACTTAATATGTGTATACCAGGTACAATTGCTTCGTTTAAATTCGTAATTTTTTTATGGTTTATATAAAATCCACCTGCTGTTATGATGCGTTGCGCATCGTCGTTGCTTTTAAAACATTTTGCTTTAATTGCTAAATTATATACAGTAAGTCCTGGTTCTGATAAAACATCTACTATAGTTGCAGCTTCAAACACATCTGCCAATTCTGATGCATTCATTTTTACAAGGATTTCGATTGACTGATCATATAATACAGCAGATGCACGCTTTGCCGCAAATAATCCTTCTTCTGCAAAAAATTCGTAAATAATAACAAATTAATAATAATTTTTAATAATTTTAATCAATAATAATTTTATATAAAAATTACCTCCATGCACTAAAAGTGTGACTTGTTGTGCTAGTATTTTTTGTGCTATTCTCTGTTCTGGATTCTTCATATGTTCATCCACAATTTCGTTAATTTTATCTAGCGATAGAAATGTGAATAGTTTGAACAATTTCTTAACATCTGAGTCTTTAGTTCTAATAAAATATTGATATAGTTGAAAGCTTGAAGATTTCATTGAGGATAACCATATTGCGTTCATAAGAGACTTTCCAAATTTTTTTCCACCTTCAGCTGTTATGAGTGGTATTGTAATACCATAAACCTGTTTTCTTGTACTTTTTGCAATTAGATCATATCCAGACATAATATTACCCATTTGATCACTTCCACCAATTTGAAAGCAGCAATTGTATTTTATCATCAACTGCAACCAGTCATACGCTTGAAATACTTGATAAGTAAATTCAGTGAAACTCATTCCTGTATCTGAGTTCAATCGTGTCTGGACAGAAGCTCTGCCTAACATAGTGCCCATTCTAAGATACTTTCCAATATTTCTTACAAATTCAATAACATTTACATCTGTGTACCAATTTAAATTATTTACTATAATCAGGGGCCTCAGAGATTCTTGCTTGTACTTCCAGAAATAATTTTCATGATTAGTAAAGATAGTTTCTATATTTTTCATAATAGATTTGACATTTTCTTCAATTAAACATTTTTCTATCTCAATACGTTCAGATTTTCTATGACTAGGATCACCTATTAAACCTGTAGCTCCTCCTACTAAAGCTATAACTTGATGTCCTGCTCTTTGCCAATGTAAAAGATTCATCAAGATAAGTAAATTGCCAATGTGTAAACTATCTGCTGTTGGATCAAATCCAGCATAGACACACTGTGGTGATTTATTTAATAATTCTACTATTTCGTTTCTGAAAACATGTATACATAATATTTATATCATCAAGAAAATAAAACATTCTTTAAAAATATATGTGTATGTGTGTATATATGTGAAGCATATATAAAATAATATTTTCATAACATAAATTAGTATACTTACGTACTAATATTAGGAAATATATTCTCGTACATGCCTCTTTCGTGAAGTTTTAGTATATTTTTACTACAATAAAATCTCTGTTTATTAAAATTAGCACTTTTTATAGTAGAACACAACCGTAATAAATACCAAACACTCATCCTATTTAAATACATTTATAATTTTAGAATAGATACTGTTAATTATCTTTAAGATTGAGAAATCGAATTTTATTTTATATTTTTCGCGTGAAAACTCAAGTGTAAAAACTTATGTAGTTTTTAACTTTTCTAAGTAAAGTTCAGCGATCGTTATTAGTAGAAAGAAGCTTAAGGGTCTACAGGACAGTATTGCCAACTCTGAATTTTAGAATCCGTCAAACGTTTCTCCAAAAAACCCCAGAAATAAGCTGAAATTAATAAATATGTGTGTGTGTATATGTGCACGCGTGCTATGTATTTTACGTGTGCATATGTTTTTAAGAAAGGAATTAAAATAAATACATAATTAGTTTTATTGTTGATTAATTTTATTCATAATAATATAATTATATTATATTATTGATACAATATCGCTTTTATATATATATATTTATATATACAGGGTGTTTGATAGCTGATCATGCAGACGAAAGTTGGAGATAGATTGGGTGTAGCCGAGAAGAAAAGTCATATACCATAATAATCAAATTGGCAATAGTTATCGAGTTAGTAATTAAAACATGTGAGCCAACGAGCGCGTAGAGAACGGAGGGCGACCGCAGTAAGCACGTAGACATTTGACACAGGCGGAGTCAGCGAGTAACGGTAGGCGAGCGCGCGCGGCGAGGGGCAACGTAAACGACAAGAGGCGAGCGCGCGCGACGAGGAGCGAGCGAGCGCGAACGACGAGGAGCGAGCGAGCGCAAGTGACAAGAGGCGAGCGAGCGCGACGAAAAGCGAGCGAGCGAGCTATAAGGAAAAAGCTATAAAGAAAAAACTCGCTCGCTCGCTCCTCGTCGCGCGCGATCGCCTCTTGTCGCTTACATTGCCCCTCGCCGCGCGCGCTTTCCTACCGTCACTCATATTTATTGCATATCATAGTTTTCATATTTCATTTTATTATAAGCAGTATTATATACGCGGTATTATCTACTTTTAGCAACTGATGTCTTCTTATTTCTTTTAGGAAAATCAATCTTCTTTTGACGATGAAGTAAATGGAGCTGATGCTCTTATATGTTTTCTACTTTTCGAATGGTTATCAATGTCAGTCAATTTGGCAGTAATAGTGCATTTACACCACTTACATGTTGCTCTTGTTGGGTCATCATCAAGAGCCAGTCTTTGAATTTATCTGACTTTAACCAAGCCAGACGAAATTTTTGTTTATATTGTGGTGGCATCTACATATATCATAAATGTAGCAAAATTAATCTAAGTTAATAATAGCAATAATATAAGGTATATAAAATAATAGTGCAGAAAGATATTAAAACAAGTAATAATACTTACGTTCAAGTCAAACTTATGAGTTGAGAAATAAGCTTTGTACACCACAAATAAATGATCAAGTGTTGTTATTTCCTATTATCTATTATGTAGATAGTTCAGTATCCTCGCAATCTTAGGGCTCTCACAGCCAGCGTAACGCGATACGCGATATGCAACGCGTGATATCCAATAAGCGTACAATTATCAAAATAGTAGAACGATCATTGAATATCGCGCGTCACTTGTTGCGTGTCGCGTCGCGCTGGCCTGCGAGAGCTTTTAGGCCTGGAACACAATACGTCGTATGTCGGAGTCAGATGTCGGATTCATTCATAGGCCGGTATTCATAGTCGGATTTTATATTTAAGACCGTCTTAAATTTATCTTCAAACTCTGTACAAAGCATTTCATTGGCTGTAGAGTATCTGAAAGTGAACTTAAGACGGTCTTAAATATAAGACCTGACTATGAATACCAGCCATAGTCCAATGAGAAAAACTCGTTACCGGAAAACAAACTCTCTTATTGGATCATCACTGAGTTGCGACATCCGACTCCAACATACGACGTATTGTATTCCAGGCCTTATGCTGCTTCCCCATGCGATGTAAGATATGTAACTTGTGTTAAACCGCGTCAGCAAATCAAATCATTTCAGTTACGCAAATCTGTCTAGTGCAAGCATACATAAATTTAATCATGCAATATTAAAGTAATATATATTATTTAATTGTAATTAACGCTTTTCAATAACAATAAATCACACCTAATAACGCCTCATTCAAATTTAATAAAAAAAGTTAACTTATTTTGGAAAAAAATCCGCCGTTTCAATTTTTAAAAAATCCAGAAAATACGTCAACAGCTAAACCGCAATTTTTGCACGCTAAGCGTTATTTAAAAAAGCTAGAAATGACGGAAAATAAGCCAAGTTGGCAACACTGCTACAGGAGCCATACTAGAGACCTCTCGCGGAGACCCGCGAACTAGGCAAAATTATATTGCAAATTATAAACAAAATCCGAAGAGAATCACCTTATATGTATGATATTTGCAATTAGGAGAAACGTCCGCAGGGTCGTACAGAGAGCTTTTTTGAAAAAAAAGTCGAAATAAAAATCGATTAAATAATTTGAATGAACGTTCATTCCGCGGTATAACACGAGCCTATATTTTCATTTATTACAAATTTTCAAGAACTTAAATGCAAAATCGGGCTCTGTACGACCCTAGATATTAATATAAGGAAGATGCCTGTGTAAGTCTGATAAGCGAATATGATGTCTGCGTGGCAAAATCTGTTGATGTAGATAACATGGAAAATGTAGCCCAGCTGCACTATGGTGCAGTGTATACGACCTAACCTTCCTACTTTGCATTCGCGCAGAGAGAAACCTGAAAGCGGCCAACACGGCGTTTTCTGCGACACCGACTTTCCGCACTGAGAAAGGACGCCATCTGCATCCATTTTGAGAGGGGAACTACGATGTTACATCCACTTTCAGATCTAGGTGGTAAAATCTGCATATGGTGGGAGTCCGTGTTACATTCACTTTCAGACGGCTTATGTCCGTGCTGCAACCATAGTTGCCATCTCTATGCCAGATTATGCCCGGAGGACAAAAAATCAGGGGGGAGGGGGGAGGAGCAGAAAAAATAAAAGTACGTATTAAATGTTAAATCTTCGAATACATGTTGCCGTATCAAAGTCTCCTCTATAATAAACGATTTGACATGTCTGGAGATGCATGATGTATCGCATGATGCCCGCGTCCCGTTCTCTTCGTCCTGCTTCTCAATTCAGCATCCCGTCCGCTTCGGACATTCGCTCGTGGCACTGACAGTGGCCGTCGGTGAGCATTTTATCCGCTCGGAGAAGCACGTGTTAATTAACACGATGAGACTCCAATTATAAATATCCCGCGAGTCGACGAAATATCTGAACTTTTAAAAAAAGCATCAAAGAAAATCACGTTGATGTTGTCATGGGTGAAATTCCACCCTAGCATATATTTTTTTATTTTTGAAATAAAAAAAGCCAAACGAATGCAATTAAATGTTATTTATCAACATTGAATATTAGATGAAAAGTAGAAGAGTTATTGTCTGCAGCGGATAATCTAATATTTAATAAGAACGAGACAAAATTCGCATGGGATGAAATTCCACTCTTTAACGCTACTATGTCCTTTAATTATTCTCCGAAAACAGCGTCACAACAATTTTAACCCTCTGTACAATTAGTTGCTAACACATTTTCTAATCGTACACATTCCTCTTTAATTAACATAAAGCTAACAAATGTCCGATGCTTCGACAGAGTAATTTTCTTTATTTTCAGTAATCAATAAATAGTAAATCAATGTTGCGTACAATTGATAGGCCTCCTCGCATTTCCCTCGTCGTTCCGGAACCTTCGAGAAAAGAAGAGAAGACTTGCCCAAGGGCAAATCTCTCTTGCTTTAACCGCCGCAGAAGTCCGCTTTAAAAATATTGAACAGGTATTTTTTATTTCTCAATCCAATGATCATTTCTGGAGAATTGTGGAAAATATAACTTTTTGCGATTACAGCGCCATCTATCACGAGTAAAAAAAAAAGTTTCGGACAAAATTTACGTATTTTGTGGCGTAGAATCCGTTTCTGCAATAAAAAATGGGGGTTTTCATTTAAGATTTCAAAGTTGCCCCCAACCCCCACCCCCAGGGGTGGGGTGGGAGGTCGAGTTTGATATCATTGGATGTCCCCCTTCGAGACTAACAACTTTCATTAACCACTTTTTTTTATCCAATGCATAGTTCTCGAGATATTTCAATGTCTTCAGATAAATCGTGCACCCTATATACAGGGTAATCCAAAATTCCCGTATTCGGAGTACAGGACATGATACTTTATGCTAAAACAAACAACTTTTTCCTTTAGCAAAATTGCATCCGACAAGTAGTTTTTGCAGGAGAGGGTGTTACATTTAACGAATAAGCGCTCTTGTCTATATAGCGCTCAGGGCCGGCGCGCGCGCCTCACTCGTGTGTACCTAGTCCGTGATTAGTAATCATAAATAGTGTCTTTTAAGACGCTCATACGGTTCTCTTATGATTAGTTTACGACATTTTAAGACTGTGCTTAAGACAATTTTAAATAATAAGAATCAATTATGAACAATACCGGGATTTGACCTGCTTTCGTATTTGTATTGCTTAAATAATGAAAAGTTAATAAAATAAGTACTGCCTTTATTTCTTACGTAATAAATGAATAAAATATTGTCTGGTTGCACAATATTATCTGAAAATAAAGACAAATGTAAATAGTATAATGTTTTGCGAGCTGTGAGCGTTCTATTATTTCAAATATTGCACAATTACGTGATAATTAAATATCATTAAACTTAAAGAATAATTTATTGATCAAGCGTATACATAGGAGTATACATATTTATAACAGTGATTAAAAGTAAAATATTTGAATTAACGTCTTTTAAGAGTTCTCTTTTTATTTTTTTATATTATAATAGAAAATACAAAGAACTTATTTAAAATTCAAATTGTGTGATATACTCATGTCACGGTCTACATTTACTTATTATTGCTTATGTACGTTAGCCTTTCAATATATACTTTCCTTACATGTTTTGATTATTGCGAGGAATATTGCTATAGCCTCAATGGTTAAGTTGGTTAAGAAAATAAATCATTGGTACGTTTAGTGTTAAAATGTATATGTGGGAGGGGTTACATATAACACAATAAATTTCTCTTATTTATTTTATATTTAACAACATAGAGAAATAAATCGGCATCAGACAATTATGACAGTTCTTTTATCAATTACGATTGTAATATTATATACTGATGGTAATTACTTTTTGTTACTTAGCCAAATAATATAAGTATCGTAACTATTTTTAAGGAAATAAACAACGAAACAACAATTACTGTGTTTTAACTTCTCCAATATATAATTTATATGTACTACAAACACAAATGTATATCTAATAGCTCTATATTTTCGGGTTTAAAAATTTCTTTAAACCTATTCTCAATTTTAGATGTTTAATATTAACGCAACCAATAATATAATAATAATAGCTTTAATATAATGTTAATACAGCGTCAATAATATTAATAATTCTTATTATACTGTTATAACTACCTAGTAAACAATTCGTCAGCAGTCTGATAAGACATTGGTATCAAATTCGAGCATGATCTGTCGACAGATTTTATCATCTGTGTCCGCAATAGACTGTTAGTCTGTCGGCAGACCTGTCGACAGGCTTTAACCGCAGATTAATAGCAAAAGCTTGCCGCCAAACTATTCGCGGCAGAGTCTGCATGATTTCTGCCATTAATCTGCGGTTAGATCACTACACATTCTATTCAGTTTTTGCCGCTGTCAGAGTCTGTTGACAGGCTTCTATCACATTAATGATTCTAGTTCGTCAACAGCTCTGAATATAACAGGTTTTGTGTGCAATTTGAAAGCTTCTTGCTAACAGAAACTGCTAACAGACTTTGCTCAAAATCTGTTCTGCAGGTTCGGCTATTAACCCATTAACGTCCAAGCAGGGATATATACTTGAGGAATATTAGTATTTCACCCTCTCTAACGATATTATTGCAACCTTCTGCAACCTTTGCTGAGGGTTGCATGTGATGAATTATTATAACACATGGAAGACATTATGAGAATTGCTCAAGAAAAAATTTTGATGTTTCAAAATCCGATTTTCAGAAATTTAAACAGTTTAATCCCATTTCTCTATCTAGGGGTTGGAATTTAAAAATACCATCGAATACACACTAGTGTTCTAAGAAAATACTAAGGTAATGTATTTTTAATCTTGAAGCATTTTTTTCTTGTCGTTTATTTGTTTATTAAAGTGCCATGGACATTTTTTCCCAAATTTATCCTCTTTACACCCTTTTTAAGGGGGTTTCCAAGAGTTGTGGAAAATAACGGCGGGAATCGAAAGAGCGGATTTTTGCCCCTAGAAAGCAAGTTTCCCTGACAAAATTTAGTTTGGGTACTCAATTCAGAGTACTCAAATGTCTGTTTATGTCCGCTTGGGCGTTAAGGGTTAAATAAAGAAGCATAAATTAGAGAATACTATGCAATAATATAATCACGATTGAAACAATGTAAAATCTTTTACAACGTATACAGATATAAGTTTTAGTAGATGTCCACTCAATATGGCTCTTGAGTGAACATGATTATATGGCCACCATGATAGAAAGAAAAGGAAATGGAGCAGAAGTGAGGGAAATGTTCTCCTAAATTTCTGATAATTATTTTCTCTTTTTTTTTCGTTTTTTATAAGAGTTTTCTAATTTATTTCCTTATCGGAGGAAATCGTTTGTCGCATCAACAAGGCCCGAGTTACCTATGGCTGTTGTGGCAACTCGGATGCGATGTGTATAAAATATATATATATATACTATGTTTATATACATATACATATGTACACACACGCATACACACGCACACGCACACTCGCACGCACACACACACGCACATACATATGTTTACATGTGCATTGCTATATTTAGATAACAATCACTGTAAAATATATAATATGATCATGCGTCTATGCGGTCAATGGAGCAAAGGGGGAGAGGGACAGCATATCGCATGGTCATAAAAAAGAAGTTTAATGGCTCTATCACGACGATTCCGAGAGAATTAAGTTCTACCGTCTAATCTCTTTTCACCATCAATTCATGATACTACATGTAACATGTAATTATCGTATCTAAGTATTTATTAACAACTAGATTAATATGTTCCCTTGTCTCCGATGAGACAAAAAAGCTACGATGTAACAATAAACAGATGTGACGATAGATATTCTAGGATAATGGGTAAATATATTAAAATATCTGAATTTTTGTTATTAGTTAATGCTATTATCGCATTTTATAACTGTAAAGGAATATTTTTTATGAAAGTAAATTTCAAATACATTACGTACATGAATTGTACGAGCTCAAACTTTTTGTTACAAAATTGCGATGAATTTGAAGTTGGCGTTAAAATTTTTCTAAACATTAATATTTTGAAGACAAATCTACTTCGAGTGTACGATTACAATATATTGTTCATTGGATGTTTATTTCAAAACTTAAATCTGATATTAAATCAATTTAACACTGTAAATAATTCGACAATTGAAGTTTCATCTGTAAAATTTAAATAAAGGAACGATGAAATTTTATAGTTTGATAGAGCTAGGGGCCAATAGATGAAATTAATTGTCTTGCAGAAAAAAAAGTTCCATTCAAATGAATTCTAAAAAGAATCAAATTGACATTAACGTCCGATGAGGGATGTACCTGTTAGAATATAATAAACAAATAAATAGAAATAATATATACTGCAAAAATATTTTTCTTCTCAAATTATATATTTAAATTACTTATATTTTTTTGTTAAGTTAAGCAACATATAAAAAATATTAAAAAATTGTATTGAAAATATTAAATGTTTGAAGATATCTTTACACATATTTGTGCTGCATTAATTGATATTAAAAAATAACGATAAATGATTCGATCATAATCGAAGTGTTGCAATGACAAAATGAAAAAAATCACATATATCATATGATATTACGAAAATAGTTATCAAACATCAACCAACTATACAGTAACCAACATCAATCATGAATAGTGATTCTCATTAACAATAAAACATCAGTATTAAAATAAATGAACAAATTAAATTGACAAACGTGCTAACATGTTCTGGGATCTAAATATGATAATAATTGCTAAATACTGTGACGTTAACTAACTATGGTATTACTAACTATTAATTTTGTTTGTCGTATCTTATAAGTTTATGTGACGTGTTTATTTATACAATAATAAAGTTCATATGACGCGTTTATTTATAAAAGTCGATCCATATCGATACAATATATATTTAATTCTTCGTAATTTTATAAAAAAGTTTCTTCATCGTAACAATTCTCCGAGTATGCTTTAAATGTCACATCTGCAGCTGTGTAATATTTGACGAATAAACGCGTCACCTTTAACTAGCTTAAACAAATCATATAATACGCAAGGTAATGTATTTTTAATATACAAGATGTTCAAAGAAAGAGTTTCAAATATTACAGCATAGTATTCATTATACTAAATAAAAAGTGATAAAAATGGCATACAATATGCATATATGCACGGGGGGAGGTGGAACCAGTGATGGGAATTCAGTGACGGGCTTGCTAGAGAATTTCCTCCATTACGCGTGCACAGCTGGCTCGGTCTATCCGTGTGATAGTTGCCGAGCGCGTGACTCACATGAATAAATCGAACCGGCTGTGTGCGTACGTGATGGAGAAAATTCTTTGGCAAACTTGTCACCGAATTCTCATCACTGGGTGGAACCTTTTCTTCTGCGTTCCATCCCTAAAATAACCGAACCTTAATGTAACCTTACATATCTTTATATATACAGTTTCTCAATGAAACACCTTAATACAGATTATTCATAATGTTCAGCCATATACAGAATATACAGGGTGTCCGGTAATTAGCTACCAACCCGAAGTGTGAAAGTAGATTGGGTTAAGACAAACATAAAAGTCTTATACCGTTTTGCGAGATTCGCAATAATTATTGAGTTATTAATGACAGAAATCTGAGGAGCGTGCCGACATAGATAATTGGAGAAGCATTGCAACTGTTCAGGATACAGCGCGGCTCAATCGATCCAGAAACTGTTGCCGGTGTGCGGCGAGGAAAGAACAACGCGCCGCTATTCGTTGTTTTATCTCGCCGCTATGCGAGTTTCGCACTACGCCGCACGTCGCCAATAGTTGCTGGGTCGACTGGGTCGCGCTGTAACCCGAGAGGCTGCGACGCTTCTGGGGATGGAATGCTGAGGCGATTCCCCCAGCTCTCCTACTCCGGCCTGCCTGGAAGGCACCCCGGGGAGGTTTTAGTCAGTAAAAGTCCAGCATAACTCCCACTCTTCCCCAAAGGGGATCTATGAGGATTTCTCCCCCGTGAACAAAAAGAAAAGGCTGCAATGGTTCTCCAATCATCCATCTCAACGCGTGCTTATTCGTCAGATTTCAGTAATTAATAACTCGATAATTATTGCAAATCTCGCAAAACAGTATGGGATTTTTATGTTTATCTTAACCCAATCTACCTTCACACTTCAGGTTGACATTACCGGACACCCTGTAGAAGTTGAATTAGATTAGATTAGATTTTTTTAGGGAAGAGGGATGTAAGAGGATGACGGAGTCCTATCTTCGCGCATATATGTGTACTGTTTACCACATTGTACATTGTAACATATTGTATATGTACATTGTGATGGAAAAGCAGGCTTCGTTTATAAAACTTTTTTTTTGGTTAAAACTTTTTAGTAAACAATGAGCGACAGTTAAAATTTTTTGAAGATTATTCAGGAGGATGACTTATATAATATATAATATATGACTTGTATAATAAAATTAAGATTATCAGAGATAAATCCTCTGAACAATACTTTTACCAAGAAGTACTTAATAAATATTATTCAATTTTGATAACATAAGTTGTTTGTATGCCTTCATTGATTATGCGTAATGAATAAACAAAAGAGTATATCACTATATTATTATTTTAATATTTACGAAAGATATTCTGCGCACATTCTCGATCCATTTCTGCATACATTTACAATAAATATTGACTTTATCATTTTGTTTCAATGTATAAATATTAATTAATCGTCCTTATGATCAGTGGTCGTGCGATTTAAAAAGAATCCTGTTAATTATGCCGACTTATTATTCTAATTAGGAAATGGCAAACATGTATTTAATTGGATAGTTTTATTGAAAGAAATACTCTAACTGCACGACGTCTCTATATAAAAAAATATCCAAATTCAAATTGAAAAATTTCATCTTACATTATTTAAAAAATTTCAGCAATGCCTTTATGAATTAGGTTTAGTTGGAATACGTCAACAGGATTATAGAAAGCGTAGATTTGTTTCCATCCATAATAACAAGAAGCATATTTTAAAAAGGGTAAACAAAATTCGCAATTCCGTAATTCAAAAATGTCAAACATGTGTAGAAAAGAAGGATACGTAAAACATTTGTTGTAAACAAAAGATAATGATATAATAATATAGTAAGAAACTTGGTTATTTAATCACTCTTTTTATTCATTTATTTATTTATTTATTTATGTAATAAATGAAAATGAATAAATAATTTGTTATCAAAATTAAAAAAGAAGTTTGTAACTCTGAAAAAATTGATTTTTCGATCTGTGTTTACTAAGTACTTTTTACTTACAAGAAAACGCAGAAAAATGTCTTTTTGTTTTTGATTTCGATAAGCTTATAATATATTGTAATTTAGATCAAATTAGACATATAAACGCATTAATAATTATCAAATTCGATTAATATATAGACGCATTAATAATTAAAAATTAAGTAGGAAACGTTTTATTAATAAACATCATTGCTTTTGTCCTTATACAGAGTGTCCGGTAATTAGCTGCCAACCCGAAGTGTGAAGGTAGATTGGGTTAAGACAAACATAAAAGTCCCGTACTGTTTTGCGAGATTCGCAATAATTATCGAGTTATTAATGACAGAAATCTTAGGAGTAGGAGCGTGCCGATATAGATGATTGGACAAGCGTTGCAACTGCTCAGGCCACAATACGACCCAGTCGGTCTAGAAACTTTTGTCCATGCGCGGCGAGGAAAAGGACAACGCGCCACTATTCGTTGTTTTATCTCGCCGCACGCTGCCAACAGTTACTGGGTCGACTGGGCCGCGCTGTAACCCAAGAGGCTGTGACGCTTTTCCAATCATCCATCTCGGCGCGTGCTCATTCGTCAGATTTCTGTAATTAATAATTCGATAATTATTGCGAATCTCGCAAAACGGTATGGGACTTTTATGTTTGTCTTAAAAAAAGTTGTTAGTCTCGAAAGGGGACATCCAATGATACCAAACTCGACCTCCCACCCCACCCCCTGGGGGTGAGGGTTGGGGGCAACTTTGAAATCTTAAATGGAAACCCCCATTTTTTATTACAGATACGGATTCTACGCCACAAAATACGTAAATTTTGTCCGAAACTTTTTTTTGATTCGTGATAGATGGCGCTGTAATAGCAAAAAATTATATTTTCCGCAATTCTCCAGAAATGATCATTGGATTGAGAAATAAAAAATACCTGTTCAATATTTTTAAAGAACATAATAAAAGTTATTCCCCCCCATCCTCTCGGGGTAGAGTGGGTGGTAACGTTCAAATCTCAAATGGGGACCCACATTTTTCATTGCAGAATTTGCCTTTTATAATAAGCCGTAGTTCGCCATACACCTACAGTGGCGCGTCGAGCAGTTCCCTCTTCAATTCGGGTTCCCATTTGAGATTTGAACGTTACCACCCACCCTACCCCGAGAGGATGGGGGGAATAACTTTTATTACGTTCTTTAAAAATATTGAACAGGTATTTTTTATTTTTCAATCCAATGATCATTTCTGGCGAATTGCGGAAAATATAATTTTTTGCGATTACAGCGCCATCTATCACGAATAAAAAAAAAAGTTTCGAACAAAATTTACGTATTTTGTGGCGTAGAATCCGTATCTGCAATAAAAAATGGGGGTTTTCATTTAAGTTTCAAAGTTGCCTCCAACCCCCACCCCCAGGGGGTGGGGTGGGAAGTCGAGTTTGGTATCATTGGATGTCCCCCTTCGAGACTAACAACTTTTATGAACCACTTTTTTTTATCCAATGCACAGTTCTCGAGATATTTCAATGTCTTCAGATAAATCGTGCACCCTGTATGGTTCCATAAATAAAATTTTATATTTAGACAGCATGATACGAAAGTAGAACTTTTTTTATTTTTAGTATATATGCACCTTTCCACGATGAAAAAGTTAAGGATTATAATATATGGATATAATAATTAATATTATTATTTTATTGTTATATATATTGGAATATTGGTTATATGGTTACATATCTTGCATATATATATTACTTCTTTTGTTGCGATATAGTACGAAGAGAACGTGTTGTGTTGTTATATCGAACTATTGTTATATTTCTACTATACGACTACTGATAGTGCCGATGGAAGTATTTTCATCTATTTTTCGAAAAATTCTTATTTAAGGAAACAACTTTATTATATATGTTTGGATCCGATATAAAATATTCTTTTACTTGATGGAAATAAAATTCTTAGATTATAAAAACAATTGGTGGTAGAAATATATTTAAAATTATAATATTTCCGGAAAGGACTTATAATGTCATGACTTATATAAAGTACTCTTAAAATCATTTAATTTTTATTTAGAGAATTTTTTTATTTCGTACAATTTTGGCGAAATGTGTTTCGCAAAGAAAAATCAATTTTTTTAAATTAAAAAGGATGTTTAGAAAAGTCCATATGATTATGTGATCTTTATTTAAAAAAAGTACGTGTTCTTCATTTTGATCTAGATTATAGTATATTTTTAACTCACCGAAATCGAAATAAAAGTACATTTCCATGATTTCCATGAGTTTTTTTATAAATAGTATAATAAATATAAGTTTTTAGACTTTCGCAGCCATTGATACAATCAGGGTGTGTTTCTTCCGGGTGGATACCGCGTCGTAATTCAGCTTTGTGCCGACGTTTCGCAAACATTGCAGCTTGCATCATCAGGGCTAGGAGCTCCGATACTTATCTAAGTACTTATCTAAGTATCGTAGCTCCTAGCCCTGATGATGCAAGCTGCAATGTTTGCGAAACGTTGGTACAAAGCTGAATTACGACGCGATATCCATCCGGAAGAAACACACCCTGACTATAATAAATATTATAAATATTTTAGTATGATGAATATTACTTATCCTGTAAATCGGGTATGCTTTTTTAGAACACCTTGTAAATAAAATCATAGTCATATTTTAATATCTAGCTTAATTTTCATTAAAATAATGTCATCGTATAACTTATATTTTTTTAAGTATTTAATAAAAATAAAAGGAAATGATAGTACAAGATACATACAATTTTCCAAAACTATCATACCATACTATAATAACACTCAGGAATTTAATGAGAGTTAAGAATCCTAATACGAAATGTCATTAATCTCCAAGTTAAAAATGATTACGGTCGGCCAATAATACCATACAGATTTTGTATACTTTAATCTGCAATTATGCTCGAAAACATATCGAGCTATCATATCTTATTTTAATCAATTTAGTCCATTTTCTCCTAAATTATTGATAATACAAAAAAATGTTTCTCAAATGGAAATGAAATGATTTCGTGGGGAATATATCTTGATCATATTATTTTTTTCTAGATGCGATCGCCAAAAGAATATTGAATATAGAATATATAGAATCCTGCTTTTCTTAAATAGAACTGCACATTTTTAAATGATATTGTAGTTCATCTCAAGATGAATATAATAATCATAGATATTTACAGTTACGGACATAATATAGCACAGACATTTAGAAGTCAATGAGTCACAACGAAATCGCATCATGTTACAAATACGCCGTATCTGAAATATAGAGTGTCACGTATCTTGATTATGATTATTAGGCAACTCGTTGCTAAGCCTCGAAACGTAAGAGGAAGGTAATGAGCGTTGATTCACGTAAGTTGGTCAGAATGAGCAGATAGTATTAAATTCTGATTTAGATATTCACAACCTCGGGTGATATTGACACTAATTCTTACAATTAGACAAGAAAAGAAAAATAATAATTGTGTAATCAATGTCGAAATGTTATTCAAAGAGCGAATTAGAATGCATATTAATACCTACTGCCATGTATTCGAGTATGAGCAATAAACTTTTGTTTTTCACTTTTTTTATGTTATCTTTTATATGATATTTTTTCTGTGATTTTGAGTATTTATGATTATTTGTATTTGTCTTGAAATAAGTTATAATCGTAGAAGTTTGAAAATAAGTAGTTTCATTTTAAAAAGTGGAAATAGCGTTTCTATTTAGAAAAAAAACGTGACCAAAACACGTCTCGATAATGTTTCACGATAAAAATGCTGTTTAGGAAATCAAGATTTCAACAGTTTAGATCTTGAGATATTATAAGAATCATTCTTTTGAGTAGCTTTTAAGAGACATTCGTCATTCGTTGTTTATTAAAAAAGTTATTAACAAAAAGTATTAAAAAAAAAATTTCATAAGTTTCATTAATAAAACGTTCATCATCAAAAAAGTTTTATTAATAAAAAAATTTTGAGAGAAGCTTTTGACAGCTTCAGACAGCACAAAACCTCCAAAGGATGTCTTAGGAATGTCCTAGGGACGTTTTTTTAAAGGAAATCGTATATTTTTTTATCCGGATTGAGGTTCACGCATTCATATTAAACAAAAAATGCTTTACATTTGTGTTTCAGATCACTCAAACGGGCACTAGGATGTCAACGGCAAATCGTGATAACACGCGATGCTTCGTGTGAAATGGCGCATAACTCAGCCAAATCTAAATGAAATGATTTGTAAAGATTTATATTTCTTCATTATGTGTAAAACTCCCAATAAAATTTCAATTTAATTGGAGTTATAGTTTCCTAGAAAAATATTCCTAAATTTACCTTATTTTTAAGCGCTCTGAATCATAAGATCCTCCTAAAGACCGTTGGTGGATAATCGCGCGCGAGACGATATCTCAAGCTTATATTCGTTACTCATCAATCGATAGTAAGTGAAAAGCAAAGTAACGTTCTTTTTTAAGTTTGATTTAATTTATAAGTATATAACGACAGACGTTGTCGTTACAGTTTATTTACCACATTGAATACCATCATTCACCGTTCTTCTTTAATTAAAAACTTAAAATTTTATGTGATTGCAAAATGGTAGGGCAATTTGTGCTTAATTTGATCTAATCTACATACAGGGTATCCGGTAATTAGCTGCCAACCCGAAGTGTGAAAGTAGATTGGGTTAAGCTGAAAACAAAAATAAAAGACAATTTTGCAAGAATCGCAATAATTATCGAATTATTGATGACAAAAATCTGAGGAGTGGGAGTGCGCTGACATAAATGATCGGAGAATCGTTGCAGCCGCTCGGACCATAGCGCGGCTCAGTCGATCAGCAACTGTTGCCGGTGCGTGGCGAGGGAAAGGACAACGTACTGCTATTCGTGTTTTATTTCGCCGCACTTATGCCTCGCCGCACGCCAATACTACTACTAGGTCGATTAGGCCGCGCTATAGCCCGAGAGACTGCGACGCTTCTCCAATCATCTATTTCGGCGTGCGCTCACTCATCAGATTTCTGTTATTAATAACTCGATAATTATTGCGAATCTCGCAAAACTATATGGGACTTTTATGTTTGTCTTAACCCGCTCTATGTCTCCACGAGCTGTGCAACATTTGTTATGAGACACTCTGTATAAAGGTAAGATTCATACACATATAGCATCATTTTTCCTCGAGAGATTAGAACATACAACATATGTGGTTTTTATATAGTAATATTATATTATAAAAAATTAATAGTTTATAAATTGTTTATAGATAGTTAGATTAATTAATACACTCCTTACAAACATATGTTATAAAGGATTGGTGTCAATAAGGCCGTTTCTGGGCCCTCTCCGATTGATGATCTTGATACTGTGAGAAATTATTACTGTTGACGTACCTCACAACCTCCTGAAATCTGTTTCTCGATCGGTCAATTAGAATCGAAGATAGAGCAATTTGAAGATTTTGGATTTGCTACACTTTAATTCAGAACTCGACATATTTCTCTAAGTTATTAATCAATTTCGGCTATCAAAGTTTTTCAAAAACTATGTATATGTATGATATTGAATATATGTAAAAGTCGTTGACCTAGCCCCTTATACTCGTATTCATAGTCCTTCCTTGAGAAATAAGAATTCCTTATTCCTCATTTTATATTTCATAAACCTTCCTTGACTAAACAAGGAGCCTTACTGGCTCCCTTATCTCAAAGGAAGTCACGAGCTTTCTTGAAGAAGGAATGTTACCTTAAATCTGTTCTTTTTCGCTGCACTTCTGAACTAATGCACAAAAGTGCAATAAGTTTTTAGTATATGATGCGCAGAATAAACTAAATATAACCTGCAACACTTACTTTTGTCCCATTACAATTTACTTGTGATGTCGCGTTTTCAAACTGAAACTATATAAAGGAAAAAAAGGATAATGGTAACGAATTTTTAAATAATTCTGACGAAGGAATTTTTTTTTTTCGATAACTTCCTCAGCAATAAGCTACGCCAGGAGCAACTGATTTTTCTTCGAAAAAGCACACTAACAAGGCTAATGAAGTACTTACAATGTCAGAATCTTCAGACTTGCAAGATATTCCGTCAACTTCTGCAAAAGTGGCGGTAAATATAAAAAGATGTTACTATATCTGAGAAGAAATGTATGGTTTGTAAGAAAAGTGGCAACCTCGTACGCGTTTCATACTATTATGTTTTCTTTTCTCACAAAATCTACATTAAGAATAGATCAACCGATCAACAAGAAGTTCAAAAGCATTTTTTACGTACTTACTACATCCTTTACAATGATAAATGACTGAGATCGACAGTTATTTAGTCAGAGTTATAAACATCAGAAAAAGAATATGCTACGAATAATAAAACTAATTTGTATCCTATTGCTACTGCTCTATCATTCTGAAGTGTTAATTCCATTTATCTTCTGTGAAAATCACATTTTGAAATATCATGACCATAGCGTATGAATTGATGATGCAGAAATGCTCTTTTGTATATTACATACCACGCCTATAAAGATTTCGGAATAGAAAAGTTACTTTTAATTCTCAGAAACATAAAAAATGTACGTGAAAACCATGTTACTGGTCTTATTCAAACGAGGACATTTTCAAGGTCAGTCTAACGACTTTTACATATATTCAACATCATACGTATGCCTAGTTTTTGAAAAAGTTTAATGACTGAAATTGATTAATAACTTAGAGAAATATGACGAGTTCTAAATTAAAGTGTAGCAAATCGAGAATCTTCAAACTGCCCTATCTTCGATTCTAACTGACCGATCGAAAAATGGGTTTCAGAGGGTTGTGAGATACGTCAACAATAATAATTTCTCTCTTCAGTATCAAGCCAATCGAAGAGAGCCCAAAAACGATCTTATTGACACCCATCCTTTATGAGATGAATCTGTGAGATATGTTATAAATTCTGTTTTAATACGAAGAGCGGACAAAAATCTGTATGTGTTTACATGCGTGTGCGCATATGTGTAATTAAATTATATACAGGGTGTCTCATAACTCAATACGGAAAATTTGTGACATAGAACGGATTAAGACATAGAACGGATTAAGACAAACACAAAAATCTCATACCGTTTTGTGATATTCGAAATAGATATGGAGTTATTAATTATAGAAATCTGATTAGTGAGTACGCGCCGAGATAGACGATTGGAGAATTTTTCGTATTAAGTTATGAGACACTCTGTATAGTATTATATAATTATTTAGAGTCACATATATATTTTTCCCAGGATGTCCAAAATACAAATATGCAATATTATTCCGATGTTGCCTCAGGACTAAAATTTGCAAACAACTCGCAGTAAGTTAGTAATATATAAAATATTTATGATCGTGCAACTTAAAAAAGTTCATAATGCACCATCATAATGCAAAGTTGTTCATTATTTTATAATAGCCATTTTATAATAAATAACATTTGTTATTTCTATCTTAACTTCTGAAAAATATAAAGATATACAAAGTAATTTATATGTTTTCATTAAATGCATTAAGTGCTCGTATTTTGATTTCACTTTTAGACAATTTGTTAAACAATTTCATAGATTTTAATTCGTAGCAAAGGAAAATTTTTTATTAAAAAGATAAAGAGTCAAAGTATTTCCATAAAACATGGTTAAAATACAGCTCTATAGGACATTCTGAGAATATATGTTTTGAACTTGTTATCTGATTTCTCTTAACAGTAAATATAGATATATGGTTCAAGATTATACATATAATGCAGGGTCATATTGTTTTCTATTTGCATTGTTATTCCATCTTTTACTATCATTCAATGTTATCCGTTGCCGATAAATAGTTTATAAATCCAAAATATGTTTCCTAAGGCTGTTTTGTAGAGCCCGTTACCGTGATAATTTAAAAAATTATAAAGAATTTTCTTATTCGAGCTTAACGAGCTCTATATACATATGAGCACTCGAACATTTAAATTCAGACATCTTGTATAAAACGTAATATTATTACGATAATAATTTAAAATTATTCTGTTAATATACTAAAGATGATGTATAATGTTGTATTTATAAAAAAAAGTGGTGATAATGTCTATTAAAAATTTTTCACCTTTTTAAAGAAGGTAAAGAAGTGCCAAACCTATGTATTCCTCTAAGAAAATTAAAATATTAAAATGAAATATTATTATTCAAATTATAATATTAAATTAAATCATATTGAAATAATTACATTAAAGGCATTGTGTGTATGAGCACAAAAAAATTAGTACTTTCAAATATAAATATTTTAAATCATTTCGATATTTCTTCAATATCGCAATAACCAAAAATACTTAGCGTACTTAGAAATGCATATAATTACATTAAAATATAAATTTCAATAAATTATATATGTTGTGTTAATTGCGTAGAAATATTTTATAAATTTAGAATGAAAGTCGATGTTTCTTGAAACTTATGTGCATTCTGATGTGAATCAAATATATATTTTTAAGTTTTGATTTTCGAGACTTCAATGTTAAAGAAGTTTTGATATAGAACTTATATGTATGCATAGAGAACTTATATGTATGCAAAATATTTAGTATATATCTAAAAATGTTAATCTCTGATGTTTATCTCTGATTGCTTTAATATATAATATTGCTTTAAATACATTTTTCTTATTTTCTATTAATGCAACATTTTAATTTTGCTAATACTATTATTTTTGCAAAAATTATTTTTAGTTGGATTACCTTTTTCTGATATTATTTCTCTTGTAAGATGCACTTTTTTCAGAAAATTACTTCAAAGATCAATTCTTAAATTATTGGGTAATACTTAAAAAACATCCTATATATTAATATTTTATTCATAGAACATTGATTTACAATTGTCATTTTTATGAAATTTGTCATTTTTCATGTAATTTTTAGTTTTTAATTTCTTATTTAGAATTTAATCATTTATATATATAAAATATATTACGATTCAGAATATGAAATAAAAGTATTTGTATATGTTTATCTAGATACATACCTAGATGTATGTGTTTCGTGTATGTGTGAAAGAAATAGAAATTTTATGTAATTAAAATTATTTTTCAACTTAATTTTCAATTGACAAGTTGCAAATATATTTATTACGAAATATATTCTATTGCAGTCGTGTTACCAAATGTTAGAATGGTGTTATCAAAGTACTATAACAGGTATTTATTAAACTCTTTATTTGCATTAAATACCCGCATTTAATTTCACCCTTTGTTAAATAAATCTGTAGATTTTTCTCGACAGTAGACTCGACAGCAGAAGACAATTTTTTATCGATAAAGAATCAAATTTATCTATAAAATATCATTAAAATATAGATATTAATCAGTTCTCTGATAATGTCACATATGGGCGAAAAAAAACGTGCCAAAACCGATAATGACTAATATATGAGTATCATGAATAACTCTGCCAATTTTTCACGAATTTACATAAAACTTAGTATACTTATGTGTTTTGGGCCGCTTATTATGAATTCGGAATCAAATTTAAGAAATTCATAATAGTAGATTTAATATGGCAGCTTCAAGTGACTAATTTCGTTATTCCATTACGGAGAAGATCATATTTAATATGTTTATGTTTTTTTTGGGATCGTTGATAATGAATTCAGTCCAAATTGCAAATTTTAAACAGCAAATCCAACGGCGGCTTTTAGTGATTAACGGTATTCCATTATGGTTACTTTTACCTCCATTATTAGCGAATAAAATATGTTGAAGAAAACTACTTTTTTGTTGAATGGCTCTGGCTGAAACTTTGGATTTATAACTATCACCGAAAAGTTGACACTATCATGTCGTGATAATGAAGGACAAATCTTCTCACTTGTTGAGCAGTAAATTCTCAATCCCGCGTTCTATCAAGGATTTAGTCCTCGCTTTTCAATACAAATTTTATTATAAATAATGTATGAAATAATACAAAAATATTCAGAACTGATTTAGAAAAACTTTAATTTTGGATCTATAATGGACGATTCAAGAGATATTAATACATTAGTCTTGAGTGCATATTCAAAATGTATTTCATTTTGAATATTTGAAATGTATTTCATTTTGAATATTTGAAATGTATTTCATTTTGAATATTTGAAATGTATTTCATTTTGAATATTTGAAATGTATTTCATTTTGAAGACAATCAAACCTTATTATTTATAAGGTTTGATTGTCTTGAACTAATTTATTATCTGCGACAAAAAATATACCGAATTTGATACTCATAGTCACGTGGAGCTGCCATATTGGATCCGCCATTTTATTGCAATAGATTTTGCAATTTCAATTCTAGATTTATTATCAGTGATTGGAAAAACATGAACATATCGAATATGATCTTTTCCACAACGGAATATTAAAATTAACCATTTTAAAGCGCCATATTGGATCCGCCATTTTGAATTTTGTAATTTTGATCTTGGTGGGTTCATCATCAACGACCTGAAAAATATGAACGTATCGAATGTAATCTTTTCCTTAATGGAATATCAAAGTTAGTCATCTGAAGCTACCTTATTGCATCCGCTATTTTGAACTATGTAATTCCGACTCCGAATTTGTTATCAGCGATCCAAAGAAACTTCTTATAAGTAAGCTTTTATGTAAAATATAAAATTACTCGCTCTCACCGGCTTTAATACAAAACGTTGATTTCGACTTCACTAGTAAATTAATTAATGTGAATACATTAAAATGTAGCGAAGTAAAATTCAGTCAGCGATAAACAAAATAAAATACTAAATATTACATAATATTGAATGCAAAACGAGTTTATAATGCAACAACTATAAAGGTCGTAGCCGGTTTTCCTATGGGAATGGGATGCTGCTAGAGATATCGGGCTGATTTTCACACACAAAGTATCTCATGACTAGGGTGACCATATGTACTCTTTTAAAAGTATATGTACTCTTTTTAATCTCTTGTCATACTTTGACGAGTCTGACTCGTGATGAGAATTTTGGGCCAAACTTGAATATCACGAGTCAGGCTCGTGATCTAATTTCATGTCAAACGTGAATATCACGAGTCTGATTCGTAATCGACATTTCGAACCAAATATAAATATGACAGTGACAGACAAACAACATAAGAAGACATTGAAGCCCAACTGCGTGGTTGAGTATAACAAAGGAATGGATGGGATTGATTTCAATGACCAAATGCTGGCACGTTTCCCCATTATGAGGAAATGCCTCAAAGGTTATAAAAAACTATTTTTTACATGTCTGACATGCCTCTATTTAATATATATATTATGAAAAAACAATTACATAATCAAGGAAAACAATCATATATGAATTATAGAATAGAATTATAGAATAGAATTATAGAATAGCTGAGGCAATTTTAAAACATATATAGCTACCTGACTATACAAGACGTGGGAAATCTGCAGAAAGTACAACACCATTACGAATACAAGCACAATATTGGGCTCATTTCGCGAAGAATATTGATGGAACGCCTAAAAAGGAACACCCAACTAGAATGTGTAAAGTTTGTTACAAACAGAAAAAATGAAGCGAAACAACCTGGGAGTGCACAAAATGTAAGGTAGCTTTGCATTTACCGGAATGTTTTATAAAGTACCATACTATGCAAGATTATTAATTTTTAGACTTGTGAGTATTTTTCAATAAAATAGTTATTTAGGGCTTCATATAACTAAATTGTTTATTTATATTTTGTTTTTCATTTTTAGGTCTGGTGATTATGACATAGTCAGAAAATTAATTTCAATTCAAATATTACTGTCGTGGATATGTTTCAAATTATTTGTATTCCGCTATTGATTAATCATAATATTATTACTTATACAGGATTTGCTGTAATCATATGTACTAATTAAAATATTTTTTAAAAGTTTTTGGTTCAAATTCATTTGAATTCCACAAGAACACCATCGCGTGAAGTAAACATGGGCGCGGCTATCTCGCACTCAGTCGCAAGATATCATGTTTCAAGTTCCGACACTGTCTCCGCCGCTTTGGCTCCTTTCCCGACCATTCGGGCGCATCGCTTGGGCCCGGATTCTTCCGAGTTAAATGGTATGGCAGGTGGTAAAAAGAGTACTCTCTACTTTTTACGTATCGTACTCTTGTATATACTCTTTTTTCGTAATGTTAATTATACTTTATCGATATAAATGACTAGAGAGCAGATTTCGGTGACGTTTTTGTCACTCACAGCATTTGAGCGCCGCGAGTGCCAATACCGATTATGCATAGAGATTCTGCACAACTACCGAGCCACAATGCAAACATAGAAAGAGTTTTCAGTATGATGAACGCTCAATGGACTGATGAAAGAAATAGGTTTACTGTTGACTCAGTAAAAAGTTTATTAATAGTTAAATATAATTATAAAGAATTTAATTGTTCTGAGTTTTACGATTATTCTAAACAATAAGAAATTGTTAAGCACTGTACGGAGTAGTGCAAAATATAATTATAAAATATCTTAATAATATAATAAAATATATGTGTCCGACTATTTCTCGGTTTATTTAGTACCCACTATGTTTTATTTTAAATATTGTATCTAGTAAGATCCATTGATCATTGTCCCAAATAAAACATAAAATCATTTTGACGTCAAAATGATATAATTTTTATATTATTTGACGTCACCTTGACTTTTATATGATTTTGTGTTCTACTTACTGTACTCTTTTGGGACCGTAATTAGTACTCTTTTATAAATTTTTTTTTACCCGTCTTTTACTCTTTTTTTATGACTGGGATATGGTCACCGTACTCATAACCCAACATTACATTACCTATCATACTAGCTTCTGGAACTACATAATTCCGGAGTTTTGACATCATGCTCAAAAATTAAAAAAAAATTTTTTCTCTGGAACGGGAAAAGCTATAACCTTGAAGAAAATATAAAAAGTAGGATACCTTAGGAGGATTCAAATAAATATGGTTTCATTTGATTTCGGCATCTATAGGGTATCCAAAAAAAATATTTCAATTTTTGAAAGATAATTTTTCTAACTGTAGAGTATCCTGTAGAGGTATTACCTTTATATTTCATATACAACATTACTACCTACCCATGTATAATATATATTTTCTTGAAATGATCATTGTGGTACAGCATGGTTAAAACACAAAAAACCAAAAAAATCTCCTTTTTTTGAAAAAAATAAGTGCCACTTTGATAAGCTTAGATTTTAAAACGTAACGTAAAACTTTTTTCAACGTATCTCTTATTAGTGGACATATTTTGGTTTATTCTATGTCCGATTAAAATTAGTTTCATTGCATTTGCATTAATAGATATTTGTAATGATAACAAATTCGACTGTATGTACTAGTGCGCACAACTAATGCAAGTTAAAGTCTATTGTACATATTTTAATCTAATCGTGGAAATAGATATAGATGCCAGCAGCTACTTCCAGTGATGCCAGAATGCTCACGCAACCGTAGTGAAGGGGATGACGCACAAGCGTAATCGCGTACGCTTGTGTGCGTCATCCCCTTCACTTGTGTGAGTTCGGCGCTTTGGTTACACTTTTAACCATGCTATACCACCATGATCATTTCGAGTGAAATATATATTATACATGGGTAGGTAGTAATGTTGTATGAAATATAAAGGTGGTACCTCTATAGGATACTCTACAGTTAGAAAAATTACCTTCCAAAAATTGAAATATTTTTTTTGGATACTCTATAGATGCCGAAATCAAATCAAACCATACTTATTTGAATCCTCCTAAGGTATCCTACGTTTTATATTTTCTTCAAGGTTATAGCTTTTCCCGATTCGGAGAAAAAGACTTTTTTAAACTTTTGAACATGATGTTAAAACTTCGGAACAATGTAGTTCCAAAAGCTAATATGATGGGTAATGGTAATGTTGGGTCATGAGATACTTTGTGCATGAAAATTAGCCCGATGTCGCAAGGGGCAGCCCTATAGGAAACTATAGGAAAAACGGCCTCGGCCTTTCACTGCAGAATATTAAACACTGAATGCATTGTACAACATAATCCATATTGCACAGGCAGATGCAGCAACATCGATGCAATGTTTCGACATTGCTGCAATGTTGCTGCAACTGTTTGTATTTGGGGATGGACACATAGTCAAGAATGGCCATGATCTTAAATAAAAAGATAAAAACGTATTAACATATTGCTATTGAAAAGTTTTAAACACTCAAATATCTTAATGTTTTATAATTACTTTAACAAAGTAATTGATCAATCACTGACGAAATCTGATGAGTGTGCCGGAATGAATGATTGGAGGAGCATTACAGCTACTTGGATCACAGTGCGACTTAATTGATCTAGCAATTTTTATCGGTATGCGGCAAGATATAAGAGCGGCGAAATAAATAGTCTGTTCTTTTTAGTTCTTTTTTTTTTAGTTCTTTTTTAGTTGCACTGCTGAACTAGTGCAATAGAGTGAGACAACTATATTTTTTCTCATTCTTGCACCAGTTCAACAGTGCAACTAAAAAAATAAACCTAAGATTAGCGTATAACCGAATTGTTGTCCTTCCGCTCGCCGTGCGCCAGCAGTTGCTAAATCCACTGCGTCGCACTTTTGCCCAAATAGCTGCAGTGTAGAGATGCGCGAATCAAGAACTTTTATGTCGAATCGAATTGAATCTCATTTTTTAAATTTCGAATCAAATCGAATCTATGAAATTTTACTCGAATTCGAATCGAATCGAATGAAATCGAAATGAATCATTAAAAAATTTAACATGACTATTAAACATGCAAATAATGATGGAAGATTTTAATATGGAAGGGAATATTGATATTATAATATCATCTTAAAGTAAAATATATATTTAAATAATTAAAGTAATTTATAATTAAGTTATTAATTATAAGTTAAGTTAATTATAAGTTAAGGGTTCAAACATACAGGCCCAGTGGTGCGATTCTGTAACTCGTTATTGGAGTTAACGACAGTTTCGTTATCGTTGCGCAGCTTTTGTATACCGTAGAAAAGCTGCGCAACGATAACGAAAATGTCGTTAACTCCAATAACGAGTTACAGAATCGCACCACTGATGGTCCGTTTTGTAACTGATGCACGCAAACCTGTATTCTATTCTACTAAAAAATAAAATCTATATTAGTAAAATTCTATTATAAAATAAAGATTTAGAAGATAATATATTTGATTTCTATTCGAATTATTCGGATTCGAATTATAGGGATTCGGATTCGAATCGAATCGAATTATATTAAATTCGATTCGATTTGATTCGAATTTAAATAGTTCGCACATCTCTACTGCAGTGTTTCTTTAATCATCTATTTCGACGTGTGTTCATTCCTCAGATTTCTATGATTAATAACCCGATAATTATGGCAAATATCGCAAAACAGTATAGAATTTTTGGAATTTGTTATAACCAATTTCACGCCTCCACTGGCTATGGCTACGTGAATTGCTAAACATCCAACATATGAATTTTTAAATGAAATATTTTATATGATCAATAGGTAATTATTGCGTATGACATTTTAAGAAAAGAATAAACAAAATTACTTGAACTATGGAAACCAATATTAGCTAATCTGCAAAAATTCCTAATAAATAAATTGATATACAATGTGCACGCGTAGTTGCGGGATTAAGCGTATGAAATCTACATGATATCATTAATAAAATTTGATTGTTTATAATTTAAGAATTATTTTGATCTTGACATTTTTGTATTAAGATTCTTTTATTTCAAATAAATTTTGAAATATGTCAATTAAATATTATTTTAAAATGATAGTTTTGGAATACTTCATACATCATGATAAAAAATCGCAGCTAACTTATGTATGATCTAAAAATTGCGTTATATTAAAATAAACACTAATATATTACAACATTATTAATTTGATATAAGACGGAAAGGGATATCGAAGAAACATATATTCATAATATCGATATATTTTATATCTTATTAGTAATTATATAATTTGTATATATAGTCCACACAGCATTTACGTCCTGACTTGCGGAATTTGGACAACATAAGGGCGTTTATCTAATTACTGACGAAAATAATTCATCTATTTTATTAAATAGCATCTACATTAATTAAAACTAATTGTGAATAACTCAATTTTCTTCTTCTATCTATTTTCTAGACAGCTACGTGATCAAGAAAATAAATGATAAATTATGATCATTTAATTATTGTTACGTAAATTTCTTTCTTTAAAATATTCTAGTATTATAATTTCCGTTTTATAACATGTTTCATTTTAGTATCTTGCGTAATTACATCTGTACAAAACTAAAATAAACATTATCATTAAATAACGGAATAAATACCATTATAAATACCATTAAATACCATTAAAAAAGTTATTAAAATTCGAACGCACTACCGCAGAACGACTAAGAACCCTTCGTGGGAAGAGAGCTTACCGTAGAGATAATAGCTTAAATAATAGTTCATTAATTGTCTCAAAGTAAATTCTACACTCAAAGTAAATTCGACTATATGTAAAAATTAAATTCATTTAATTAGCATCGAATCAAATTATTGGCACATCAAATTATCGAATTCATTACGTGAATAATTATATACGTGGTGTGAATGATTACCTAAGTTAAGTTAGGTAATCATTAGGTTTTCAACATAAAAGGTTTTCTTTAAAGCTGTCATCCAAGGTAAGTAGGTCATATAGTTTTCTTTTGAGAACGTTTGACAACTGTTTGATGACTACGTTTGTTAAATGAAGCACAACAGTTGCTTATTCGTGTTTCAACGTTTGTCAGTAAACGGTATATATAGTATATCGGTATACCGATATACTACATCATGTATGCCATATCATTATAATTAAAATTGCTTATGTGATTTTCGACTTTATGCATATATATAGTTGAAAAAGTTGAAAATAATTTTCGATTCAAGGAATGGCATGGTATACATGATGTTAGTTATATGAGAAAGTTTCGTATTTCACATATCGTATTTCACAACGCGCGTAGTTATATTTACAGCATTCGGAATTATGGTGAGAGGTTCCATTAGACTTGTTTGAAGGAAAGCAAAGCCAAAGATGTTACGTTGTTACGATAATATCTCTTTTCTTTTCTAAATTTTCGATGTATACCTATGTAGTAGTTTTTATCACAATAAAAATAAAAAATACAGAAGTCGTCTTCATTCATAAAAGAAAAAGTACAAATGTCAATTAATAAGCTTCGATTGTGTTCAAAGAGGAGATTTTGTTGATCAAGCTGGTGTTGAAAAATTATATTAGGAATGCATCCGAATATAATCTGTACAAAAAATGTATACTTGTCTATTATAATTAGTGAATATTATACATTGTTATAGGATTTTGCTCGGTGATTATACTTTAGCAAAGATACACTTGAAACCGTGCACCGTGCAAAATCACAATTGTACTGTCCTAGACTAATTCAGGGGGAGGATCACATCCCTTTACGCTTTGTCTAGGTTGAATCATTACCTCCGTCTGTTCCTTTGATAACTCATGATCTTTGGTGATTTCAAAATCTTGCTCAGCTATAAAACTTCGTCGAATTGCACCATTTGCTACTGAAGATAAATCATTTCTTTGATGTTGTGTGTCCCGCCATGGAGTCGTCAGAATTTTAAATTTCTGTAACATATAACTTTATTTAGCATGTTTTTATATCTTATTCTCCCTCTTGTGCAAATCATTAATAAGAAACATTCACAATCACTTTCTTTAATTCTAATAAAATTTGCTATATTTAGAGACTATTAGAACTTGACTTGTAGAACAAAATTAAAAGATATATAGGATGTCCCGAGAGGAAAGGTCAATATTTCGTGGGGGTATAGAATGAGGTAATATAAGGCAAAAATGTTATATAAACATGGTGTCATTTATTACTGGTTTCCGAGATACAGCTATGTTAAATTACACGTCGAAATTTAAAGGTCATTCTACAATGAGGTTGTAGTAGTATACAGTAGGCAAATTGACCAATCACGATCGATTGTTCTCTTTACGATCGAAGAATAATCGACTGTGATTGGTCAATTTGCCTACTGCATACTACTACAACCTCATTGTAGAATGACCTTAAAGTTGGCGCGTCATTGGGATTTCGTTCTTCACCGTAACGGAGCGCTGCAGGCTGTGTATCAATTGGAAAGGTTAACGAAACACACTGGTGATCTGTTCTGCTGTTTGTGACACCTCGCAAACTTTTTTTTAAGGAAAACCAAGCTCTTTCTTCAAAAATGGAATCGACAAGCTTGTAGATCGTTGGAAAACAATTGTAGAGAAAAATGGAGACTATATAATTGATTAATAAAACTGTATTCTTTCAAATTTAACCTACTGAAGTTTATCTTTAAATCGGGCATCTTTAAATCGGGCACGAACTTATGTAATCATCTAATACGATCGTTCTCCTCTCGGAAGGCAATGGCAAACCACCGAGAGTATCCTGTCTAGTAAATTTCCCTAATATTGCCGTCCGGATTCGGCGTTAAACTGTAGGTCCCGTATACATGTGGATAACCCACATAGCACATAATATTATAGAAATATTGCAGTGATATTGTAATATTAATGGTAATATTACATATTACAGTGAAACATTACAGAAATATTACTGAAATATTACACTTTCATATATTTCATTAAAATATTACAGAAATATTATTGAAATATTACATACTTACATCATTGAAATATTACTTTTATTTTTGCAATATTATAATTATACGTTTGCAATATATCATATTTTAAATCGGAAAGTGACATCAAATGAAATATCAATTTTTTAGAGACATTAGAGACATCATTAAAACGTTATTATTGCGTTTGAAGTCATCTTGCTTCTTGGAATATTATAAATTGTATCAGAATATAAAATATGTTTGAGGTAATGTATTGTTTTTCAATATTATAAAAACATTTTTTATCAATATCAGTAAGTTGTGTACATTATTCCGCATTATGAATATGGTAAGTAACATTAATAAAAAATGTATTCTTAGCATTATAAAATCATATGTATCCTCTCATATAGCACAGGTATTTCGAAGATGTTTTAGGGACATTCCGAGGACTTCTAAATGTCCGCGTAAGTTCTTAGAACGTCTTTGGAATGTCCTGGAACTTATGCGGACATTTAGAAATTCTTAGAACGTCCCTAGCATTTAGGGAGTTTTTGAAAGCAAGCAAATTGATCGCAGACTGCGTGCAAATTGGCAGCAAATTTGATGCGAAACCCACATCAACCCCATAGCCATCTGTGTCCGCATTCAGCTTGTATTTTGGCGACAAAGTCTGCTGACATGCTTTGACGGCAGATTTGCAGCAAAACTTGAGCAAATCCTGTTGCCAAACTACGCGCAGGATTTGCGCGCAGAGTTTGCTCGGTTTCTGCTATCAGATTACTGCAAGCCTTGCACGGTTTTTGCTGCAAATCTGCCATCAAACATCCTGCAGCAGAATCTGCCGTATATTTGATCGTAGTTTGGTAGCACGATTTGATATAACAGATCCTGTATCAAATTTGTTGCCTATTTGCCATCAAATGATGAAAGCAGGCTTTGTTCGAAATCTGCTCACGCAGGTTTAGCTATCTGGGCCTGTGCTATATGGGCTTAAGGCACATATTACTTGAGCAACAGTTAGCTACTATAACCCATACAGCACAGATCTCCAAAGGACATCCTGAAGATATCCCGAGGACGTCCCTACGTCCTAAGAATGTCTCTAAGGCGTTTCTCAGGATATACTTTGAAGATTTTGTGCTGTTTGAGAAATTCAATATGATTTGGTTTAGGATATTTAACATCTTACGCTGCTTTATATTTTTAATTTTATTTTGTATTCATCTTATTACTTATTACTTATTTTTAGTTCGTAACGATATTATTGATTGGTAATAACGATATTTTCTAGTATTTGTGGCAATACCTAAGACCGTATGTTGCAATGTCCATAACATTATTCTGTACAATATTTAACAATACAAAAAAATAAAAACAACATAAAACAATAAAACATAATAAAAATATTTAAATTATTCATATATGTGTGTGTAATATTATATACTATATAAATATTGCATAAGTACTACAAATACATTACAGTAATATAATTGTGATTTTCACTATCATATTACTATGATGCATTTGCCGCGGACATTTAAATATTTCTGTGATATCTCAATAATATTCCAGCAATATTTCTGTTATATTCCATTGTAATATTGCAATAAAAAATTGATATTGCTGTGATATTTTTGCGATATTACGTACTATGTGAGAATCTAGGTGCACAACATGTGTATGTGTGAAAAATCGCCAACGTCCGAAATCGGATATGACACATCAAAATAAAATATGTATATGCACTCAAATTTGAGTGTACATACCCATATCTGAAAGTAAATTCGAACAATTGAATGTAAACACTCAATATTTGAATGTTTTTTTCCATAAGAGTTAATTTTATATTAGTTAATCTAATATTAGATTTAAAATGTTATCGTTGAAATCTTTATTGTTTTACAAGAAACACACCGTGCGAATCACATCTTGGAATAATTATAGCAAAGCAAAATAGATTTATAGAATCATAGTTAATGTCGAAACATTAGTGCAAAAGCCTATAAAATTCCATATTATGATAAATTTATTTTGCCAATATTGCCAATATTGCATACAATCGTACCTACTCGAAAACTATATGCATGATAAATTTACTTTAATCACGTTTTATTCCATGAAAATTAATTATATGTGTGTATACCTATGTATAATTTTATGATGTTACAAATATATTTTTCATTAATAATATCCAAACGTATTATATATTGTAGTGCACAGTATCTATATATTTATGTTTGAATAGTATTAATAAAAAATATATTCGTCTTACTACAAAACAATATTTTTATTGCTGAAATATTTTATTCATACTTCGTTGTAGAACGTTTCAAGTGACATTAAATGACGTCTTAATGACGTTTCTAATGTCCATAAAACATAATAAAAACGTCATTTGACATCATCTTGCTATTTGGGATGAGATATATTGCAATACAATATTATTGTAATATTTTAATGCTATATATTGTTGTGCCCGCGCGTGAAAGAAATAACTCGGGATATACTAAACGAGAAAAGCTTTATTTAGCCTAGAAAAACGGATCTTAATCAATTCCAAAATAATCGCACGAATTCGCTTTACGTCCGTACGCTGTGACAGGACTAGAGCGACTCTCTTATTATTCCAGTTGTTAGTAAACAAATTCCTTGACAACGATAACAGCTGTCAAACACTCTCTATATGCCTTTTTCACAGAGCGTCTTCTCCCAAGAGCGTGGGAACAATACGTTCCCCAAAGGTGTGGACACAACAATATCAACAGTAATATATCAGTATTATTACTGTAATATTTCAACATTATATATAAATGTAATATATCAGTAATGTTTCTGTAATATTGTATCATAATATGTAATATTGCATTACAATATGTAATATTACTGATGTATTGTAATCTATGATATTTCTGTGCTATATTATGTGCTATATGGAATAGTTTTCTCCCTTGTCTATTCTTGATTCCTTAAATTAACCCTCAAATTAATTCTTAATTGTTAAACTTTTAAATTAAAGAAGCTTTAAATGAAAGAAATATTGATTATCATAAATATTTTAAATGGAACTTACTTGAATAATGGATCCAGGTGTTTTCATGATTTTGTAAATTGCCATACCTGGAATCATGATGATAGAAGAGCATGCTATCAACCAACCCAATATGTTTGCCCAGACCGGATAAACGTAGTCTTCATATGTTAAAGGTTCATAACCCATTAGACCGTAGACGATGATGAACTGTAGTAAATGAAAAAAATAGAAATATAACAAATATACTGTTATATAAAAATGATTACAAATGTCAAATTTATTTTTTATTTTTGAAATAATAATGGTCTTTTGTGAAATACCATATGCAATATATAACATATAAAATATATAAATAACCGGAAATACCAGTTTTTAATAAACTCTTTCTACTCTTTTATTACAACGTACCATAAGAAATAGAGGTGCTATAACTTTCCAGCATACCCGCCAATAGATACCAGGTGAAAAGCCGATCATATCTTTGATATCGGCGCAAAATCGATCCGTTCCATAAATCCAACTAACGGCAATTGTTTCCGCGAGAACGGCGAACAACATAGAGTATCCAGCCGCATATCGATCCAACAAGTGGAAAAAGTAAAACCCGCCCTATATATTAAAAAGCAGCATCATTTATTTTATAATGTAAATTTTATAATGTAAAGTATACGCACATATATATAGTATATGAATTTACTATACAGAGTGTCTCATTTTAATGTCCCATCCCAAATAACTCTTCAGTATTGAAGTTTCAAGGAAAATAATCTGAATAAAGTTGTAGGGATTTAAGTGAGCTACCTTATGATGACCTTGACTTTGACCTTGACCTCTATTTTCAAGGTCATTTGAAGGTCAACTTGCGTTTTTCAAATGGGAGCCCTTATTTTTTATTATACTGTTTTATCTACTAGTTAATTTGAACAACTTTTGTCTAAAACATTTTTTATTTGTCTAATATTTTTGAGGTATTTGAGGAAAACTTGATAACTTTTTCAATATTTAACTTACGATATCTCGCTAACTATTTGTCGGAAGAAAAAGTGGTACTAGACTTTTTTGCTTTATTTAGTCTCAAGAATATATTGTTACAATAGCGCCAATAGCTTGACTTTTGTTAACTTACTGATTTTTGGAAATTTCAAAATCATCAAATTAACAAAAATCAGGGCGTTATTGTAACAATTCTTCAGACTAAATAAAGCAAGAAAGTCTAGTACCATCTTTTCTTTCGACAAATAGTTAGCGAGATATCGTAAGTTAAATATTGGAAAAGTTATCAAGTTTTCCTCAAATATCTCAAAAAATATTAGACAAATAAAAAAATGGTTCAGACAAAAGTTGTTCAAATTAACTAATAAAAAAACAGTGTAATAAAAAATAAGGATTCCTATATAAAAAATGCAAGTTAACCTTCAAATGATCTTGAAAATAGAGGTCAAGCCAAGGTCAAAGCCAAGATCATCATAAGGTAGCTCACTTAAATTCCTACAATTTTTATTCAGATCATTTTCCTTGAATATTGAAACTTCAATACTGAAGAATTGTTTAGGGTGGGACATTAAAATGGGACACCCTGTATAAAACAAATAACACAAAAAATATTATCTAAATATAATCTTAATAAATATTATGATTATTTTAGATCAAATTATATCGTGATTTAAACACGATAAAATTAAGTCAGGAAATTTAAAGAAAGTTAAAGTTTTCTGATGTAAAAGAATTTGGGGCCCATATTTGAAGGAAAGATACTCCATATCAAAATTTCGAAGTTATAATTTCTTAAATAATTAAATATTGTAATTGACTGTACAAATATGATATAAACAATCTCAATTTATTTATAGTTTATATATTATTATGAACCTATATAACGTATATTTTATTTCATTATGGACTAAAATATGAACATACAGGAACGTGACCATCTTGTAAAAGGTTTTTAATAAAAGAAGTTTAAATATAATGTAGTTTTCTGATATTATATATATTATAAATATCTAATTTAACTTGTATTATTCATATTGATATATTATATCACGAATTAAGAAATTCAGATTTTAATCAATCTTAATATAACTGTAAGTTAGATAAATAAATAAATTTAGAAATATTCAGTTGCTGCTAGAAACCGTTTCAAGAGATGAAAAAACCACTTTTCAAAAATATAGAAGCTTATATTTCTTTTAATCTATACTAAATGAAATATTAAAAATGTTTTATACAAAAGTTTTACAAAAAAATATTTCTATTTAATTATGTTTATTCATTTTTTAAGAAAAAAATTATTTTCAAAATTCACACTTTATATCTCTCATATATAACAAATTATTTATTGTGTATTAATTGTGCGTAATTATGTGTAAAAATCCTGATTTTAATGAAACTTGGCATGAATTGTTATGGATCCATACCGCATAAAGTCATTAATTTAAAAAATTTCAATTGCTGCTAAAAACGGTTTGAAAGCATGGAATCGAAGATTCCGTCGAATATATTGAGACTTCCGCCTATTTTTCGAAACTATACGAGATATCGCACGAAAAATATCTTATACAAAAATGTTAAAGTAAGAATATTTCTATTAACGTTATTCATTTTTTTTAAATAAAATATTTTCAAGAATTCATTCTTTGTAATTGCTGAAAGTGTATCTGTTGTGTTATAATGTTATAAGTTTATTATTAAGTTAAGGTAAATAATTGTTACTCGAAAAGAACATGTTGCATATCAAGTAGAATAGGCGACTATATACAGGATGTCCCATTTTAATGTCTCACCCTAAATAATTCTTCAGTATTGAAGTTTCAATATTCAAGGAAAATGATCTGAATAAAAATTGTGGGGATTTAAGTGTGCTACTTTATGATGACTTTGGCTTTGATCTGGACCTCTATTATCAAGGTCATTTGAAGGTTAACTTGCGTTTTTTAAATGGGAATCCTTATTTTTTATTACACTGTTTTTTTCTACTAGTTAATTTGAACAACTTTTGTCTAAACCATTTTTTATTTGTCTAATATTTTTTGAGATATTTGAGGAAAACTTGATAAATTCTTCAATATTTAACTTACGATATCTTGCTAACTATTTGTCGGAAGGAAAAATGGTACAAGACTTTCTTGCTTTACTTAATCTCAAGAATTGTTACAATAGCACTTTGTTAACTTACTGATTTTTGAAAATTTCAAAATCATCAAATGAACAAAAATCAGGGCGCTATTGTAACAATATATTCTTGAAACTAAATAAAGCAAGAAAGTCTAGTACCACTTTTTTTCCGACAATTAATTAGCGAGATATCGTAAATTAAATATTGAAAAAGTTATCAAGTTTTCTTCAAATATTTAAAAAAATATTAGACAAATAAAAAATATTTTAGACAAAAGTTGTTCAAATTAACTAGTAAAAAAAGAACAGTGTAATAAAAAATAAGGGTTCCCATTTAAAAAACGCAAGTTGACCTTCAAATGACCTTGAAAATAGAAGTCAAGGTCAAAATCAATGTCATCATAGGGTAGCTCACTTAAATTCCCACTACTTTTATTGGAATCATTTTCTTTGAAACTTCAATACTGAAGAGTTATTTGGGATGGGACATTAAAATGGAACACCCTGTATAGTGTTACAGATATATACAGGGTATCTCAGAACTTTGGCACACGGGCTCCGTAGGGATATAGAGCTAAGTGAGAGGAACAAAAAAGTCCTTTGCCATAATATGAAAATCGTAATAGTTTTTTAATTATAACAGCGCAAAGTTTGGCGTTTTCCACGTCCAGCGCAGCCTATAGACACTCCGCGGCAAGCTGTGTGCGTAGGGGCTAAACGATAACGTGGCTCGCTGACCGTCGCGCGACGTTAAAACGCCAAGACGCCATCATGACAGTCAGCGCGAGACGCGTTATCGCTCAGCCCTTACGCACACAGCTTGCCGCGGAGCGTCTATAGGCCGCGATGGACGTGGAAAACTCCAAACTTTACGCGGTTATTACTAAAAAAACTATTACGATTATGCTATGCGTTTCGTCCGAGTAAATTACATGTAGTCATGTCACATGACTCTCGAAATGAAAAACATCTTCAAAGATGAGCGCCAAAACAAAACAATTTGGCGCCCCGCGCTCGGTGCCGCGCGCGGCGCTGTCCGCTGCGCGCGCACCCGTCTTCATTGTGTTGCTTGTTCTCCCGAATAATAGCATCGAGTGTTTCCTTTCTTCAAATTATGGGAAAGCACTCTCATTCAAAGTCCCGGAAACGGTCTTGCTTCCGGTCACACTAATCTATTACTTTTTTCCTTCAGGATATTCTGGCGAACGTTCTCCGGACACGGATATAGAGGTAATATAACCTCCAGATCGAAGTGTCCGCGTGACGAATCCCGCGGACAACGACACTGCTCTTCTAGTGTCCATTCTCGTTCATCAGAACGTTCGTTGACAATTTCCTTGGAGAAGAAGCTGGATGCTCTTCTCAATTTACTCATGTACTCGGGGTCAACCCGCACGGATCGGCAGGAGGCCGATCGTGTCGAACATAACCTCTCCATCAGTGCGGACGGTCAGGAAGCCTGTACGGCAGAACCAGATCCTCCGCTTGGGAACACGGAAAGCTCTAATCCTGGAGGTGAGCCTGAGTTAATGTCTTGAGGCTGTCCTTCGAGGCAGGTCCAGTGACATCATTTCTGGACTGCGAACCATTACCTAGAGTTTGATCTTGTCCGCTAGATTCTTTCATAGCAAGGTTGTCCTTCGAGGCAGGCCCAGTGACATCATTTCTGGACTGCAAACTATTACCTAGAGTTTGGTCTTGCCCACTAGATTCTCTCATAGCGAGGCTGTCTTTCGAGGCATGCCCAGAGCCGCCTATCTCATTCTCGTTGAGAATAACGTTTCTCTGGCTCTATGTTCACTCGCAATAATATGTTCAGCGACTGACCAGTAAGAGGAAACGGAAGAGATAGCTCATCCTTCTGTTACTTTTGCGAAATCCTCTCTTCCGGACACAACGTCACACCTCAGCAAGACGAAGTTGCTGCGTGTAAGAGAGTTTTATTGAAGGGCGATCCGGATGATGTGGCCCCAGGTCTGTCAGTCCATGAGCTAATGCGACAAGGTCCTCCACCTTTATAGTGGTTAGGTGAGATGTTTATCAGTACTTGCTTCGGCAACACATATACTAAAATTATAACGATACAGGGAAGATTGGCATAGCCCCTGCGCAAGGATGACACGCAAAATCGTGAAACGTTCCACATTTAAAGTCGTTATTCAAAGTATTATTGAAGCCGTAATTGCAGCGCAAGCAAACGTATTTTGAAACTGCAAGCGATGCTGGCCGCTTAATCTCTTAGGTCCAGCATCATACATCTAAGGTTAGACGTGGTCTGATTATGCCTATGTTAACTTCATCCGCTAGAAACGTTCTTGATGCATCGCCTATTGACAATCAGCTTTTTGGTGAACAATATTTAAGCAAAAATGAAAAACATAGCAGCAGCGGACAAGTTAGTTCGCAGCTTTACTACTTTAGTGCAGACGCCTGCGAAAGCGAATACTGCAAATAAGAGCCGATCTTCCTTTGCTCATAAACCCTTATCATAGGGAAATACGAGAACCTTTGCCAATAAATCAGCGTCTTGTCGCCAGGCAAGGGTTATACCTTAGTCGACGAGACATCGGTCGAGCTCTCAGATCAGGAGCCAGCGCCCTCGCATATAGAGGTAAGCATTGCGGGCAGGCTTGCTCAAATTTTCGAGATCTGGTCTCACTAACGACTCTGACGTTTTAAGCGCAGTTTCAGGCTATAAAATACCTTTTCTTATAACTCCTTTCCCCTGCCCCCTGCATATTGGCGGGAACTTTGGTTGAGTCCATTAGAACAGACGCTGTGTGTAAAGGAAATAAAGTGCTTCATCTAAGTACAAGAGCTCCATCGCCGAAACCACCTTTATAACGGGAAAAAAAAAGATTCATTATGAATCTGAAAATCCTCAACAGATAGATTCTTCCACCTCATTTTAAGATGGAGGATCTCGGGACTGCTACCCATCTACTATCTCAAAATTGTTTTATGGCAACATTAGATTTAGGAGATTCTAAATTTCTAGTGCCAATTCATGCAGATTATTGCAAATATCTTCGTTTCTTTTTCCAGGAACGCCTTTTTGAGTTCTGTGTATTACCTTTCGGCCTCGCCACAGCTCCGTATAATTTTACAAAAATATTACGACCTATCGCAGTTCACCTAAGCGAACGAGGTTTATCGTCGGTTATCCACCTTGATGACTTTCTGCTTTTCGGGGACTCGTAGGAATAATGCTCTGCCAACATACACTGAGAGAAAGGTATATGATATTTGGAACTATAATGATATAGTAACAAAATTATAGTTCGAAATATCATATTTATAGTTCCACGAACTATAAAAATATGGCTGACGCCAAAATGAACTATAAAATATAGTGAGATTATAGTTAATTCAATTATATTTTTCTATCAGTATAGACACCACTCTGGATTTATTCAAGTTTCAGTTTTGTTATTAATTTCCCCTCCTCCCCCAAAAATTGAGTAAACTTCTCCCGGCGCGAGAACAAAGATTTCTGGGATTCTTGTTGAATTCATCTACTCTGAATATAACATTATCTGAGGATAAACGTTTAGCCATTTTGGAACGCCTTGAGAAATATTCCAAGAAACGTTCCTGCAAAATTCGAAATTTGCTAGTTTAATAGGCATTCTATATGGAAATTTTTTCAGATGTCTCCCTCACAGGTTGGGATACACCTATCTGCACGAATAAAACTCACGATTGGTGGTCATACTTGGAACGCAAAGAGCATATAAATCTTCTAGAATTAAAGGCTGGGAGTATGCTCTCAGATCTCTGTGAGTCATCTCTCAGCATTCGCCAAGTCAATCCGGCAATGGTATGACCGGCACGTGACCTATATATCTTTGCTTCTTATATCTGCTCTGTTGACAACATTGTGGCGGACATAAAGTGTCGCTCGGTGTCCATAGGCACCGAAGGGGAGCTTACTTCCTCCCTTTTAGCAAAGATTAAGAAACGTTTCGGACCATTCGACATTGATTTATTCTCCACTCATAACAATGCAAAAGGTAATACCTTTGCCTCGTGGCTCCCGGATTCCTTTGTTTTGCAGTCGACGCTTTTACTTTAGACTGGGGGGAATTCTAATTTTACGCCTTTCCTCCTTTCGTACTTATTACTAGAAGTTTGCGAAGATCGTAGACGGGCGGAGGGCATTCTAGTTGTACTCCGATAGCCAGCTCAACCTTGGTTTCCCCTCTTTCACCAATTATGTACATCAGATCCCACTCACTTCCGGCCACACCCTAATTTATTACTTTCTTCCTTCAGGACTCCACACCCAATCGAGCACAATATTTCCCTGGTAATAGGAAAATTATTAGGAAAGCGTTTAGCCGAAAAGGTTTCCCGGACGACGCCTAGAGACAGCCTTCGCATCGCTTGGGGCCTCGACACTATCGCAATATTCTAAGCTCATTCAATTGTAGTGGAATTTCTGCACTCAGCATAAACTTGACTGGTTTTGCCCGGCAATAACACTGGTTCTCTCCTCCTTATCTTCGCAGCTTCGTAAGGTTAACGCTTATGGAACCCTAAATTGTATCGCTCAGCGCTCTCGCTTATCATGAATGTTAATCTTGGCTCAGACGACAGAGTACGGCGTTTTTCAGAGGCGTATCGGTTTTAAAACCTTCTAAACCCAAGCACGCACTGACATGGGATCCAACGCCTGTCATATTTGGCCTCTCTTTGGCCTTGTCTTTAGAACTTCTTACGCGCAAACTTGCCACCTTGCAAATTTTAGTTTCAGTGCAGCATGTACAGGCTCTGGGGTTAATTAAGCGACGTAATATTCATTCCTCGAAACTACCGTTATTATTAAAGTACCTGATCGTATAAAGACCTCTGGTTCGAACCGGCCTCAAATGGTCATAGTTTTTCCATCACTTTGATGATCAGCTTGCCTTGTCAATTTTTTTATTGCATTTATATATTAGTAAGACAGCGCATAATTCTTCGTCAGAATCCTCTTCGGCCTTATTTCTTAGCTTTAAGAAGCCCGTCCGTACCGCATCCGCTCAAACGTTGGATGCGACTAACACTGTCTGAAAGAGGAGTTGATACCTCAATTTTTACGACTCACTCTACTCGTCACGCCAACTCTTCGGCCACGCTTCAAAAAGGTATTTCTGTTGACGATATTCGAAAAGCGGCAGGCTAGTCGTCCACTTCGTCAATTTTAGCGAATTTTTTACAACCAACCATTATTACCCACAACTAAGGGGGCTGAAGCGATTATCTTGAATCATTAACTGCGAGCTTAGTCCTTTTCTTTTCTAAATGCATTATGCTAGGAGTTACGCTAATAATTTTACCTATGCATATTTCACTTCGTTTTGCTATCTAACAGATGCGTAGCGTCCTTTTTCTTTTGGTCTCTGTAAGGACTTTTCTTCAAAAAGGAAAAAAGAAATATCTCACGGTCACAAATCGTGGCTTTGAACAGCTACATGTAATCTACTCGGACGAAACGCATAGCATAATTGTATGATCAAAACGAACTCCTGAATGAAGTTCGATCATAATTATGCATATGCTTTCGTCCGAGTAGAGTCACCCTCCCTTTCTTTGGAACTTCGTTCGTCGTTCCCTTCCACCTTCGTTTTGTGACAGCTTTGAACCATGAAGACGGGTGCGCGCGCAGCGGACAGCGCCGCGCGCGGCACCGAGCGGGGCGCCAAATTGTTTTGTTTTGGCGCTCATCTTTGAAGATATTTGTTCATTTCGGGAGTCATGTGACATGACTACATGTAATCTACTCGGATGAAAGCATACGCATAATTATGATCGAACTTCACTCAGGAGTTCATTTTGACCATACAATTTTCACATTATGGTAGAGAACTTTTTTGTTCTTCTCACTTAGCTCTATGTCCCTACGAAGCTCGTGTCCCAAAGTTCTGAGACACCCTTTATATATGTACATATTATAAACTTTTACGAATTTCAACGGACTTTATTTTATTGTGAACTTTCGCATAGCTACCAATAAAATGAACAATTTGTAATTATAACGTAATCACGTTTTTCTACTAATTATTTTCAAGAAAAATTCTCCCTTCCCTCGTTCACGGTCCTATCCCAAGTAAAGGGATTCAGTTCCCTGACCTAAATAAAGGACCACCGACGTACGTCCGCGCCAGATAAAGGAGTTATTTCGATCCTTGATCTGCACCGCAGACTTGCGAGTACGTCGGAACTTGTGAAAGCAAGCGTCCAGTTACGTTCCTCCTCCAGTACGTAACAAAGCAATGTTATATATTTAATGACAGTATATCTTCCTTTCCCTGACGGCCTATCTTCTGTACAACAGCCTCTACAAAGTATTATTTTTTTAATTGGTACGCTCTTATTAAATAGGTCAGCGTGCGCGAAGAAGAAGGTTTTTTCTTCCACTAGGAAGGCGCAAATTATTTTCTAAACATCTATATTATCCATACGCATACGGATAAAACCACAGAGCATAATTGTAAAACTAAACGAACTCACCGAGTGAAGTTTGATTTGAATTATGTTTGTGGTTTTGTCTGTATTAATCTTTCCCTCCCGCAGAGGAACCCACCCTATTATAAGGAACTTTTTCCTTTTTTTGGGACGATTTGTTTCACTTTCTCAACAAATGACGTGACGGACCGGCGCGGAAGCGCACGGGGACCGATGGCGCTAGAGAGGCAGCGTCGTTCTCTCGCTTTTGGAACTACTCTGAACTGTTGGTAAATGCGTGTAACGGAAGTGCTACTACATTATTCATACGGACAAAACTATGAACATAATTCAAATCGAATTTCACTCAGAGTGAGTTCGTTTGATTTTACAAATATTTTCCACGACAGGAGCTCTTCTATGCATGTGTGAAGTGACGTAGCAACTCGACGTAATCAATAACCAATAACCGTTATAGGCGCAACATAATGGTTCTTAGGAGAACCTGTGTAAAATACCCGGCCGTTTGTCAATTGCTATTTGCCTGTTCGGAGATATAGACATTATAAAATAAAATAATATATTTATTAGTATTCATGAACATCATTCTGCTCCTTTCACAGAAATTTTCCTTTCTCTCTACAATTCTTTCATATTCCTTTTTTTCAGACGAGAGACCTAAAAATAAATACTCTAAAATAGATAACGATACCCTATAAACGATACCCTAAAATAGATAAAGCATTGAGGCTACTGTAGGTTGCTCAATGCGCATGCGCGAAAATATCTCTCGATCCTCCAATATTGCAATTATTATTATTATTAGCAATATACTCCTAAAACCATTTAGTCCCAATCTCCTCTATACTACTTATGTTAAAAATCTGTAGTAAATATTTGAAATATCTACCTGTGAACACGAAGCAAGTCCAACCAAAAAATATAGAGTGAATAAGCATGCAACAAAAATCTCACGATTGTTGCCAATTATTGGAAACTCGTCACTGAGTGCTGTTATAATTGCCTCTGAACCTCCAAACTATAAAATCATATAAATTTTTCGTTATACACATTTCAAAATATAATCAAGTCACAAAAAAATAATTTAGTTTAAAAATATTGTGCAATATCCTGTATGTACAAGAAACTTTAACAATTGAACGATTGAATTGAATACAGGGTGTTTCAGAACAATTTTTACAGAGCTCGTGGGAGGGGACATAGAGTAAACCAGTGCTGGGAATTAAGTGAGCAGTGCGAGCCGATTTCAAAGGCAACGCCCGCACTTCCCCTACTACCTCTCGAAGCGCGGCGGCCGAGCCGCCGATTGCGCGTGAGACGCTCTGTCTCAGGAACGGTCTCATGTACGATATAAGATGAGATCATACCCTCCGTCAAACCAAAATTAAAATATTTATTTATCCTTAAAAAATAATTCTTACTCTCATTAATGATGAAATATTACGCTTTTATTTCTAATATAATAAATTCTTTTTAATAATAATATAGTGATGACAATAATTAAGAATATAATTATTAAAGTTTTATTAATAGATTTTCACATCACCCATGAGGTATTATTGTTGGTGCGTTTTTTTTTTAAGAAAATCCAATTAATATTTCTATAAAAATTGGCCATTTTGCGCTCTGTACTTATTCTTCCTCTTTCGTTTTTATATTTCTCACGATGTAGCATTTCGCTTTCCTGTTGAGCCATATATTTAATTTTCATTAATTTTTAGTGGAGTAGGCCTACTGGGGAAACCACTTAAAAAAACGCAATAGTACCTCATGGGTGATGTGGAAATTTATTGGCAAAACTTTAATAATTATATTCTTAATTATTATCATAACTATATTATTATTAAAGAGAATTTATTATATTAGAAATAAAAGCGTAATATTTCACCACCAATGAGAGTAAGAATTATTTTTTAGGATAAATAAATATTTTAATTTTAATTTGACGGAGGGTGCGATCCCAACTTATATCGTATATGAGACTCTGCCTGAGGCAGAGCGTTTCACGCGCGTCGGCGGCTCGGCCGCTGCGCTTCGAAAGGTAGTGGGGGAAGCGTGGACGTTGCCTTTGAAATCGGCTCGTGCTGCTCACTTAATTCCCAGCACTGGAGTAAACCTAAAAGTCCCATACTATTTGTGCGATATTTACGATAATTATTAAATTATTAATGACAAAAATTTGAGGAGCGGGCACGCGCTGACATGGATGATTGGAGAAGCATTGCAGCCGCTCGGGCCACAGCATGGTTCAGTCGATCCAGCTGTTGTTGGTGTACGGCGAGGGGAAAGACAATGCGTCGCTATTCTCGTCGCTCTTATGTCTCGCCGCACGCTGCCAACAATTACTAAATCAATGGGCCGCGCTATGGCTCGAACGGTTGCAACGCTTCTCCAATCATCCATTTCAATACGCGCTTGTCAGATTTCTGTAATTAATAACCCGATAACTTACGAATATCGCAAAATGATCGGACTTTTATGTTTGTCTTAATCCGGTTTATGTCTCCACGAGCTCTGTAAAAATTGTTTTGGAACATCTTGTATAAACGGAGAAACAGATAAGATTTAGATTAGATTTAGATTAAAATAAAGAGAAAGGTTTAGGTTAGAAAAATCTACAATTTTGTCAATATTTTTATGTCTAGAAATTCTTCCAACAAATATATAAGATGACTCAAGTAAAGTATGACAACCTAAAAACTCTAAAAATATTTGTCATATTAAAAAGTTGTTAATGAAAAAATGTTATGTATTTGGGAAGTCTTTCCATGTAAAAAAAAATTCGCCCCCACTTTCTTTTAGAGAAGATGGGGGGTAACTTTATAATTTCAAAAAGAGCCTCTTATAAAATGTTACATATTGGACAAAATAAAGTACGCACTTCGAACATTTTCATGTTTGCGTAAATAACTTAGCAGTATTGACAGATAGAAAAGAAATGTATTCGGACAAAAAGAAAGTTTTAGTCTACTTTTAAATTTTAAGTGAAAATAATTCCAAATTACACGCATTAAAAATCTTTCAATAGTTAAATCTATCACATTTATTATTATATTTACTTTGGACAAAATAAAGTACACGCATTAATAATAAAGAGTAAATTAAAGATGAAATGTAAAATTAATATTTCTGCAATAGCAAAAGGCGGCTGTACGAAATATTAATTTAAAATTTTATGTATGACCGCTTGTAAATTTCGAGACTTATTCTTGACTACATTTCAAATGTGCCTATGGTCGATGTTTTCTCATGCTTCTTCCAAGGTTTCGAACAACTTGGTCTTGTTCGTTACATCACTCTTGTCAACTTTCTGGTTTAAAAATGGACCACAAGTTTTCAATTGAGTTTGAATATGGCGCTATCCAATCCTGCAGTTTAATCCTCAAATCACGTCAATAGTTGTACGAGCGGTATATTTTGGATCAGTTTGTTGGAAGATAAAGACATTTTTCAGATCAATCTTTAACAGAGATTCTGCCAAATTTTCGTTGAAGATGTCAATGTATATGTATATATGTATATGTCCATTGTCATAATACCATTGATCTTAATCATTGATCATTCCAACATATGACTATGCAAAACATTTCAACATCATAATACTCCTCCGTGCTTGACCATCTTGTGGACATTTTTATCCAAAATTATTTGCCAAACTTTAATTAAACCCGCAGTCGATGTTTGTAACCGTTGTAAGAAGTCAAACTTACTTTCGTCACTCAAAATTACCTTCTTTAAAAGTCCAAGGCTTATTAATATATTACTTTTTGACGAATTCCAGACGTTTGATCTTATTGATCTTTCGGATCAAAGGGCAACGTAGTGCGAAACTGCTCTTCAGCCTAGCTTTCCGGATTCTCTTATATATGATTCGTTCAGAAATGTTAAATTGAACGTTTTCCCGACTTATAATACGAAGTATGTTATACTTTATTTTGTCCAGTATTATATTTAAATTTTTTACGAGAAAAGACAAGTAAACTTTAAATTTACGAAGTTATTCCCCACCTCCTTTTAAGGGAGGCAGGAACAAATTTTTATTGAAATAATTAGAAAGACCCCTCGAATATATGAAACTTTTTCACGAATAACTTTTTGATATGATATATATTTTTAGATTTTCTGGATTTACACTTTATGTAAGCTACCGTGCATGAATGTAATAAATGTTTTTTAATCTTTTTACTACAGCTAAGCTGGACGCGAAGCGCCATTGCTCTATAGACAACTCAATCGCTGTACGTATGTAATGGAAAAATAATTATTACATTCATGAATCTATTTTGTCGATATATTATTAAAGATATACTATTAGAGAATGATTCTCAACTATTCTCAACTTTATTGTGTACATATTACTTGAACATTAGTAAAATCATAATTAAAAAATATTAAGCGAAAAAATTGTTTATACAACGGGAAACTGTTTTTTAGCTCTCAATGTATCTCAATGTAAACAGAAATAAGTCATAGTGGCGCTTCGCTCTAAACAATTGTTTACCGGAAAATCATTATAACGGCATATAATAGCGAAGATATTAAATGACAAAATGTTCATCTTAAATTAATCATAATGTAAAATCATACCGAGCTGTCCAAACCGAGGGTCAATAACATCATAAAAAAGATAAGTGCCCAAAACATTGAACCAGGCATAGTAGCGATGGCTGCAGGATAAACGATGAAAACCAATCCAGGTCCTTCCGTGGCGACATCTTGAATGGATTTTCCACTGGCATGTGCCATGTAACCAAGCACCGAAAATATGACAAATCCAGCGATAAAAGACGTAGCGCTGTTGATCAAACTCGTCAATAGAGCATCTCTGTGGAAAATGTTAATATTAAATGTATACACATCACACATTGTCATGTTTGTTATACGATGACTGTTCAAAAAGTTCCCGGAAAGTGGTTATTATTCGTAATCTAGAAGTAGAATGTAGAATGCTATATTTATAATTAATTGATGCGAGCGTACTACATGTTAAGGCTTGTTTTATCAGATATTTGGGACAGTGTTGCACGATATATGTAATATTATGTCAATTTGAAATTACTCTTGCATTTGTGAATTTAGTTAAATTTGAAATGTACGCTAATATTAAATTCTTAGTTAAGTTGGGTTAGGAAAAATCTGATATTATTAAGGCTATCACAAATGATTATAGAGGCAATACATTAAAAAAACTATTCTTTATTAATAGATTAATCGTTTTAATGAAAGTTGAAAGAACATTAAACATGACAGTGGAAGAGCATCAATTTTAGTTTCTAAAGAAAATATCTGTGCTATGAAAACTATAATGAAAAATGATAACCGAATAACAGTGCAAATGATAGCTCAGACTTCAGGCATGTTCGTGGAATAAAGATTTAAGAAATAAATGGTTTAATTCAATTTGCTGTCTTTTTATTTACATTTTTCGAGAAGTTTTTGAACACTCTACATAGATAAGATGACCAGACGACCCATTTTTTCCAGGATAACTCTAAATTTCCACCCTTTGCCCTAAGTTTTTCAAAAGTTATTCAGGATGTTAATTTAAACCGACTACGGATTCAGTTAAGCTGGCCCAGTTTATCTTTATCCTTTGGATTAAAGAATTTTTCTTAACGTACCCACATAGTACGTAATATAATATTATAGAAATACCATAGTTAGATTGCAATATACCAATAATATTACATATTATAATATAATATTACGAAAATGTTACTGATATATTATGTTTATATATAACATTAAAATATTATAGTAATATTATATTGCAACATATCTCATCCCAAGTAGCAAGATGATAAAATGACGTTTTTATTATGTCTTATGGACGTTAGAAATGTCATTGAGATGTCATTTAATGTTATTTGTTACATTAAACGTTATACATCGCATTGGAGTATGAATAAAATATTTCAGGGATATATTGTTTTGTAATAAGACGAATATATTTTTCATTAATATTACTCAAACATAAATCACTCTGCACTGCAATATACGTTTGAATATTATTAATAAAAAATATATTCGTAACATCACAAAAACATATATAGCTATACATACATATAATTAACTTTTAGAGAATAAAATGTGATCAAACTAAAGAACAATGAGTAAAAAAGGCCGATTTTAGCCTATCGTTCCCCATTTGGGGAACAAACAAAGCATATTATTTCCAAAGGATTTTGATCCGCTGAACACGATGCCGTCGTTAGTTTTCATCTAAAACGCGGGGAACATATTCTAATTCAAGGATCTATTATATAATAATAATTATATAATAATCGAATGGCCTGGGACTACTTTCGAAATATTCACTGATCATTACTTTTTTTTAGATGGAAACCCACATTTGAGAGTAAATTCGAACAATTGAGTGTAAACACTCAATAGTTGAGTGTTTTTTTCCATAAAAGTATTCTATAACTTCACAATATTACAGTAATATTACAGTATTGTGACATATTACTACAATATTACTGTAGTATATTACCGTAATATTACTGTGATGCATTTCGGCGGATATTTTAATATTACTGATGATATCGTTATAATAATGATATCATTATAATAATGTAGTAATATTTCTATTATATTACGTTATAATAGTGCGATGGGAAAGTAATATTATATTGCTATTACGTGCTATGTGAGTATCCACATAGCACATAATATTACAGCAATATCACAATAATATTACTTCTCCATTGCAATATTACAACGTAATATAGTAGAAATATTATTACATACTACATTATTACAGTGATATCAAAGTAATATTAATATCTCCGCCGAAATACATCACAGTAATATTATGGTGATATACTACAGTAATATTGTGATAATATATCATAGTAATATTGTCATAGTAATATATCACAATAATATTATTGTAATACTGTAAAGTTATAGAATACTTTTACGGAAGAAAACACTCAAATTTGAGTGTATATTTGAGAGTAAATTCGAATAATTGAGTATAAACATTCAATATTTGAATGTTTCTTTCATAAAAGTTAATTTTATATTAGTTAATCTAATATTAGATTTGAAATGTTATCGTTGAAATGTTATATTTATTAATCATTTTTACTTCTTGAAGATGTAAGCAATTCAGTTTTCTGTGATGTATTCACATCTTTTAGTTCGGACTTTTCTGCCTTTATTCTAAAATTTTACAACTGTTATATCTCGAAAACTAAACATTTTAGAAAAAAATGTTTTAGACAAAAGTATAGTTTCAAGGGGTCATATCATTTTGTTTACATATCATTTTATTTATAGATGATGCCATTTTCGAGATATTCACTGATTATTACTTTTCTTAAATAGAAATCTCATTCTTTTATTATCTTCTTTTTCTATGAATTAATTTGAACAACTTTGATTTGAAACATTTTTTAATTTCCTAATATTTTTTGAAATATTTAAGGAAAACTTGATAACTTCTTCAATATTTAACTTACGATATTTGTTAACTTGCTATTTGTTGAAAGAAAAAATAGTGTTAGATGTTTTTACTCTATTTACTCTTTTTTGTCTGAAACGTTTCTTAAACTCTTTCATATTTTTCGAGATTTTTGCCTGATTCATTTAAAATGGGATGCCCTATATTATCCCCGAAATATTTTATTTATACTTCATGCGATGTATAACGTTTAAGTTAAAGTAGCAAGTGACATTAAATGACGTTTCAATGACGTTTCTAATGTCCATAAAACATAACAAAAACGTCATTTAACATCATCTTGCTATTTGAGATGGAATATAAAGTGGGCCACCGAAAACGTAACAAGCGTGTTTTTTGGTATTTAACTTGATTAATTCGAAAAACGCTCAGACACGTCAACTTTAGTTTCAAGGAAGACATGTTAATTGGCTATTTTCGTTCACCAAACTTCGACCCCATAAGATAAATTAATTTCACCATAAAAATTTTAAATGACAAGTGGTATCTAGCAACATATCATTTGAAAGCGCGTTAAATTCCCTTTACAATAATGTTTTATTTTTTGAATTCCGATCATTTTTTCCCGAGAAAATATGCTCTAAAGAAATAAGAAATTTACTAAACTAGCAACTTAGTGTCAACTAGCTGGTGGAACTATAAATGCCGTACGTAAAGAAATGTACGCATGATACAAATGAAATGACATTGTATGTTTTTCCTGTTTGCAAACAAAACATTTGTGTCTCTTAAATATGAATGGATAACGACAGTCTGTGCTTGTATCGACAAGCAACACATCATTCGTAGTTTTCGTTACTTCTACAAATTAAATAATGGTTTACTCGATTGCGGAGAGGATTGAACTAATTGAAGTTTTCTTTCGTAACAATGAATGTGCTAATAGAACAGTCGAATTATTCAACTAACATCATGCAAATAAGCTAATCGATGTTAATCGAAAGTATGTCTTGGAGTTAGTGAGGAAATTTCGGGAAGTATGTCTTGGAGTTAGTGAGGAAATTCGATTCTGTATATAATAAAAAGCGAAACGCTCAAAACCTGGTAAGAAATGAAGCGGTGGAAAAGGCGATACTAGGCCACTTTGCTATCAATCCTACGTTGAGTACAAAGCAATTGACTGTCGGATATTAGTCGGACCAGTATTCGACGGATTTTAAAACATCACAAGTTCCATCCATACAAAATTCAATTGTCACAGCAAATCAATGAAGACGACTTTGATCGTCGTTTAGAATTTTGTGAGATTATAAGTGCACGAGCGGTTAATAATCCAAATTTCCTTTTCAATGTCTGTTTCTCCGATGAATGCACTTTTTATCTAAATGACATAGTCAATCGCCATGATTGTCGCTATTGGGCAGATTCTAATTCGAGGATACTTTACGAAGTACATACCCAGAAAAATTAAATGTTTGGGCTGGTATTTTTGGTAATTGAATCGTTGGTCCTTTATTTTTACTTGGTACGAGTAATTTGACCGCAGAGATGTATTTGGAATTACTGGAAGACATCATTGATCCAATGTTAACTGATATTATCGAGAATGATGAGCATTACCTTGAAGATCAGTTGGTACTCCAACAAGACGGAGCTCCCCCGCATTATGCACTGTCTGTTCGACGGTATTTGGATCAAAGATTTCCAGGTAAATGGATTGGAAGGAGAGGCTCTATTGAATGGCCCGTACGATCTCCAGATTTATCTCCGCTAGATTTCTTTTATGGGATCACTTAAAGAGTAAAATTTACGTATCTCAGCCAGCTTCGTTAACAGATTTACGACAACGTATCGTCGACGAATGCCATCAAATCACTCTACAAATGTTCCAGAATGTGTGACAACGTTTTGGCCAAAATCTTTATTATTATATGGAAACTGGTGGTGGTCATTTCTAACATTTACTACATTGACACGTAAGTTGCTAGTTTAGTAATTTTTTTATTTCTTTGGAGCATATTTTCTCGGAAAAAAATGACCGGAATTCAAAAAATAAAATATTATTGTAAAGGGAATTTAACGTACTTTCAAATGATATGTTGTTAGATACCACTTGCCATTTAAAATTTTTATGGTGAAATTAATTTATCTTATGGGGTCGAAGTTTGAACGGGGTGAACGAAAATAGCCAATTAACATGTCCCTCTTAAAACTAAAGTTGACGTGTCTGAGCGTTTTTCGAATTAATTAAGTTAAATACCAAAAAACACGCTTTCGTTTTCGGTGGCCCACCCTGTATATTGCAATACAATATTACAATAATCTTTTAATGTTACATATAAACGTAATATATTATTCACTATTATTGTAATATTTCAATATTATATATAAACGTAATATATTAGTAATATTTCTGTAATATTGTATTATAATATGTAATATTAATGATATATTGCAATCTAACTATGATATTTCTGTAATATTACGTGCTATGTGAGTAATTATCTTGACCATTGAAATTATCTTCACATAAAGAAATTTGTTTGAGTAGTTAAGTTATTAATATTTTATTTTATTTGATATTAATATAGTTTTAAACTCAACAAGGACAAGTTTGGTATTAAGTATTTTTATATGTGCATAAATAAAATATGTTTTTCATATATGTATGTGTAATATATTTTAAGTAATATTGTTTTACTTCTCCTTTGTTCTACAAAATTAGTAAAGTATTCTAGATATAGGGCTGCAAAATCTGGTCACCTTAATTATATAAGATGTTGTATCCTTACTTGTAAACATTATTATGATACTTATTGTAACTTGCGTAAGCTAGCAACACTCCAAAACCTGGTCCTAAAGAAAAAAATACCTGTGTTGCAGCGTCTACCCATACCTAGAAAAAAGAAAATATATATATATATATATATACAGGATGAGGAAAAAGTCCCGGACCAGTAAAATATCTCGAGAACCAAACGTTTTAGAAAAAAATGTTTCGAACAAAAGTTGTATGATTTTAAGGGAGACATAAAACAACTACATCATTTTGTTTGATGGCACCACTTTCGAAATATTCACTGATCATTACTTTTTTTAAACAGAAACCCTAATTTTTTACTACATCGCCTTTTTCTACCAATTAATTTGAACAACTTTTGTCTGAAATATTTTTTTATTTGTTTAATATTTTTTGAGATATTTAAGGAAAATTTGACAACTTTTTCAATAACTTTTTCAATAACATTAACTTGCGATATCTCGCTAACTGTTTGTCGGAAGAAAAAGTGGTACTAGACTTTTTTGCTCTATTTAATCTCAAGAATATGTTGTTATAACAACGCTCTGACTTTTAATAACTTACTGACTTTTGGAAATTTCAAAATCACCAAATTAACAAAAGTCAGGGCACTATTGTAACAATATATTTTCGAGACTAAATAGAGCAAAAAAGTCTAGTACCACTTTCTCTTCCGATAAATAGTGTTAGCTATCGTTAGATTAGATATCGTAAGTTAAATATTGAAAAAGTTGTCAAGTTTTCCTTAAATATCTAAAAAGATATTAGGCAAATAAAATGTTTCAGACAAAAGTTGTTCAAATTAATTGGTAGAAAAAGGCGGTGTAATAAAAAATTAGGGTTTCTATTTAAGAAAAGTAATGATCAGTGAATATTTCGAAAGTGGTGCCTAACGTGGTGCCTAAAGTGGTGGTCTGTAAACAAAATGATGTTGTTGTAGATGTCTCCTTGGAAATCATACAATTTTTGTTCGAAACATTTTTTTCTAAAACGCTTGGTTTTCGAGATATTTTACCGGTTCGGGACTTTTTCCTCACCCTATATATATATATATTTATATATATATATATATATATATATATATAGGGTGATGCGGAACAACTTGTTCTTGGAATGATGTGTTCTTGACCGAATTCTAAGACGATTTTTTCTCTTTAAAAATTTTATTCAAAGCTTAGTTTCTGAGTTATATAAAAATAAGTAATTTGCTTATTACGAATCAGGTACAGGAGGTAGGTAGGGACAATATAATTCACCGTCAAACGTAGGCGTTTACGTTAAGTGCCTAATGCGATGAGCTTATCGATGTACGTAATAACATTGAAAACATTCTTTCATCGATCTTTTTTCGGAAACATTTTTAAATATGTTGAAACGATTTATTTCACGTCGAAAGCGTCCTGTAATTATATACTCGGACAACGGTTCGAACTTTGTAGGAGCTAAACGCTCAATGAATTGTACGAATTGTTCAGAAAGGAAAATGTCAAACAAGATATCTTGGACTTTGCAGTATACCAGAAGATAAAATGGCAATTCATCCCGCCTAGAGCCCCACACATGGGCGGCCTTTGGGAAGCGGCAATCGAATGCGCTAAATTTCATCTGAAACGCATAGCTGGTGAAGCATTGCTACGACATGATGAATTATTCACGTTAATAACACAAGTGGAGGCTATTTTGAATTCGCGGCCTCTCATGCCGTTATTTAACGATCTTAACGACTTAGCCGTATTTATAGCGGGACATTTTTTAATTGGATGCCCAATCATTTCTTATCCAGAGCCCAGTTTGGAAGGCAAAATAGACTATCACGATGGCAACGAATGGAACAGTTGAAACAACATTTTTTACGTCATTGGACTAAAGAATACCTTCATTATTATCAATTACGCAATAAATGGTACACGATCGAATTACCTATCAAGATCGGACAGATGGTAATCTTGCAAGAGGATAACCTGCCACTATTGTGTTGGAGTTTACCTCGCGTAGAAGTGCATCCTAGTCACGATGGTTGCATTTGCGTCGTCTCTGTGCGCATTAATAAGGGTGTTTATAAATGTCCTGTTACTAAGTTCTGTGTTTTGCCTATTTCGTCTTAGTTGTAAGAAAATATTATTGATTGTTATTCGACCTTTTGTTATACATGTTGCGCATTATAACTATTGGAATATTCGTTTTCATTTTCGTGTTGATTGAAAGCCGATGCTTTCAAGGTGGGCAGGATGTTGCGTATAGATTTGTTTAAGTTGCCCACTCAGCTAGTAATAGCATTTCAGGATAAGGTGGCGCTGTGTCCTGCGATGGCTTAGTTTTATTCTTTCTATTCTTCTTTATATAGTGTATGTAGAGAGTGGGAGACAATATGGTGTATGTGTCGGCAGTTGTAAAGCAATAAAAAGGGAAAATTTTTTGGTTCACGTTGGTTCATCCTTTATAATCACCCAATTGGAAAGAATAGCGTCCACATACGCACACGGCATGAGCCATAAGCATGCTCACAAGACGGCGTGCAGATATATATTTAAAGAAAACTTGATAACTTTTTCAACATTCAATTTACGATATCTCGCTATTTGTCAAAAGAAAAAATAGTATTAGACTTTTTTACTTTATTTCTCAATTACTTATTTTTACTTTATTTCTCAATTGCTTATCGATTTTTGGAAATTTCAAAATTGTCAAATCAACAAAAGTCAAGGCACTATTGTAACAATATATTCTTGAGACCAAATAGAATAAAAAAGTCTAGTACTATTTTCTCTTCCGACAAATAATTAACGAGATATCGTAAGTTAAATATTGAAAAAGTTACCAAGTTTTCCTCAAATATCTCAAAAAACATCAGGCAAATAAAAAAATATCTTAAACAAAAATTGTTCGAATTAATTGGTGGAAAAAGATGATATAATAAAAAATTCAGATTTCCATTTAAGAAAAGTAATGATCAGTGAATATCTCGAAAGTAGCGCCATCAATAAACAAAATGATATCGCTGTCTTATGTCCCCTTTCAAACCAAGCAACTTTTGTCTGAAACATTTTTTTCTTAAATGCTTTCTTAAAGAGATATTTTAGTGGAAACTTCAAAATGGGACACCTTGTATATAGGGTTTTGAAATACATTTTGGGCTAATGAAGGCAAGACCTTGTTGGAAATAATGATGTTGAATAATAATGATAATTGTATACTGAGATTACTATTACTTAGGAATTTTCCGTCGTTGCTGAAATATTCTAAAAAAAAAATCCGAATTCTAATATGTCAAATATCCATTTGCAAAATTGAACTTTCAATATGGTGTTCCAAAATAAGAATTTTGAGCACTATTTGTACCTATTGGAGGAGGCTTAACGAAAAATTACAAATAAAATTTCCTTACTTTTTTCTATAGAATATAAATTTGCAATAACAAATAGGTGTTTCCATCGAAAAAATCAATTTACACTTTATTGAGCTTAAAGTGAATCTTGGACCCAAGATCTAAATATTAGGTGTACAAATGAATAATCCAAATTATTTTAAGTAGTTATGAAATCAATTTTAAATTGAATAGATTTTCCCGCTCTTTTGTGATTATGCAATGTTGACATATAGCTATTAAAAAGAATATATAGTTTGGCGAAAGGCCCTTAACCTTAACATAACCTTCAAAAATATTCAATTCAGTACAGTCGAAAATGGCAACAGATAAGGTGCATATCCGACACTGCATTCTTTACGAATTCTAACAAGGAAAAAATGCTGCAAGAGCGTGCGAATCGATTTGTTCCTTTCTCGGCGAAGGTGTTGTATCGTACGATGTGTGCGCATTTTGGTTTAAGCGGTTTAAAAGCGATAATTTCAGTCTAATCGACAAACAACGCCCTCGAGGCCCTCGGAAGTGCGATAATGATGATTTGGAACAACTGCTCGCTGATAATTCGGCACAAATACAAAAAGAGCTTGCAGAACAGTTGGGAGTAACGCAGCAAACGATTTCCAAACGCCTACATGAGATGGGAAAGATCCAGAAAGAAGGAAAATGGATTTCGCATGAACTCACTGAAACCAACAAAAATCAACGAGTGGCAGCGTGTCTTTCTCTTCTCAATAAGCAGCGTCGAAAGTCTTTCTTGTGGAAAATCGTTACGGGCGATGAGAAATGGATACTCTATGACAATCCGAAACGCAGAAAGTCACGGGTAAATCCCGGCGAATCATCAAAATCGGTCGCAAAACCCAATCGCTTCGGAAAGAAGGTTCTTCTCTGCATTTGGTGGGATATCAAGGACGTGCTTTATTATGAGTTGTTGGAACCGGGTGAAACAGTTACTGCGGACTGCTACCAACGTCAATTAATCTGTTTGAGTCAAGAATTGGAACGAAAACGCCCGTATACTGGCAAAGGAGAACGTCCAGTGAAATTGTTGCATGACAACGCCAAGCCACACATTGCTTCCAATACAAAAGACACCATAATGAGTCTTGGCTGGGACGTCTTGCAATACCCGGCGTATTCACCAGACATTGCTCCATCCGATTATCACTTGTTCCAGTCGATGCAACACGCCTTGTCCGATATGCACTTCCAATCAGTGGATGAGATCCGAAAATGGCTTGACGACTTTATCGTGTCCAAAGACGTAACATTTTTTCGAGATGGAATTCATCAGCTGCCTGAAAGATGGCTTAAAGTTATAGAAAGCAACGGCGAATACTTTGATTGAATAATTTAATTTACTTTCTTTTAAATAAACCTTGAATGTAGCTGAAAAAATTGGATTATTCATTTGTACACCTAATAGTTCATTTGATGGCCTCCTTCAAACTCTACATCTTTTATTCGAAATATTTTTTTTTTCGAAAATGTATTGTGTTCGAGATATTTCTAATTTAAAATGGGACACTCTATATGTAATGATATAATCCATAATATTGAGTGGACTCTACCTTCTGATAAAAAAATACCCGGAATTGCTCATTTAAATGACGCGCGTTTATAATATTTCTAGATATTTTTGTAGTTAAGTTGGTACCAAACTTGTATTTAACTTCTATATAGAATTAAAGCGGATTCTGTCCATTAGTTTGTTCATGGCAGCTGTTTATGTCAGTCAACTTCAGGTACTATTTGCGATTTTTATGATGTCGCATATTATGGAACAGAGTTTGCCTTCAATTTTATGTTTTCAACAAAATTTCTTGTACCGACGCGTTGAAAATACTATAAAAAGCATATGGGGATAACACTACAAAAAGCATATGAAGATAACTGTATTTAAAAAAACACAGGTGTATAAGTGGTATAAATTGTTTAAAGAAGGTCGTATAACCTTCGAAGACTTGCCTCGTTCTGATCGCCCACCACCGTCAAATATCGACGAAAACGTTAAAAGATTGAAGAAATTAGTGTTTGAAAATCGCCGTGTGAATGAAAGAGAGATTGCTGTCGAGCTTAACAATATCAAATCTCTCTGTCCATACTATTTTGACCGAAGTTTCAGATATGAAACGCATTGCAGCTAATACTGAAACAGCTAAATTTTTGCAAAAAATATCGCAAAAATGTGAGCAAAAACATGATTTTTTAAACATTTACCAACAAAACATTCATACAATGCATCATGATTACCCTCAAAAACTCAAATTATCGCTTTGTGATAAACGTTCTGAGATGACTGAAGCAGTAAAAGAAAATTCACTGAAGAAACTCAAGACGATATCAAAATCGGCTTGTGAAAAATATTTTGAAAATTGGATTAAGCGTTGGCATATGTGTTGCACAGAATGAGAACTATTTTGAAGGCAACAAAATAAATTTACCTAAATAATTGAATAGTTTGTGTTTTATTGCCTGATTTCGGGTACTTTTTGAGCTGAAGGTATATCTATGTCTATTTGGAAATCAATACAATGCTCAAAAATATTGGATAACATTGGAAATAATAAGAAGAGCGGTGAATCAATTAACACATAGGATTTATCTGTGCTATTGAGTCCAAGGTCAAAATTTTTAACATTTATTGTAAAAAACAGAAATACCAAACATACACATTTAAATTATATTTTACTATGTATTTGTAATTTTAACTGACCTTGGAATGACCTTATGTAATATGTCGTCAAAAAAGGCTATCACCCTTACGAAAAAAACTATAAGAATACGAAAAAATTACTGGCATACTATTGAAGAACTTCAGTCATTCAATAATACACCAATAATTTTTTCGTATTTTTGTAGTTCTTTTCCGTAAGGCCATAACCTAAAATAAAAAAATATGACATTCCATAAAAAGAAATAAAGTTGATATTGAAATGTCTTCGCTTCTACTTGTAAAATAATCATTTCCACTATAAAATGTCTCGTTTAGTACTGAACAAGTCGGTACGAACTAATTTCTCATGTCTTCAAATTTTGTTAATAATGAAATCGGTCATTTTATACAAATCATCCTGTATATGTTAATGTATCATATTTTATGTACGAGAAACAGGTGCTATTTAAAGGATAATCTAAAATATTTGTATATAAAAACTTTATAATATAAACATAATACTACATATGATATATAACGCTTAAACCACAATGTAACTACTATATAACAGTTATAAAAGAAAATTAAATAACTTGAATATTAATAACATATAACAGCAATCATATTACGTGTCATTTCTGTTATATAATAGTTTTTAGTTAATAATAATATTTATGTTTGCTAGGACTTTTTAAAAGATTTTTGTGAACAGAGTATCTATGACAGTATGAAAATTTTAGAAAAACTCATAAGTATATATATACTGGGTGTTTCAGACCATCCGGGTCACTCGATTTTTTCGTTAACGCGACATTTTAGAGAAAAATATTTCAGACAAAAGTTGTAAAAATTTCAAAGGATCTATTTACAGACGCTATGAATTTAACCTTAGGATAACCTTGAAAAGTCCAGTCAAAATCAACATAAAAATCTTAAAAGGATACCCAAATTTTTTATTACATCATGTTTTTCTAGCAATTAATTTAAACAACTTTTGTCTGAAACATTTTTTTATTTATTTAATATTTTTTGAGATATTTGAGGAAAACTTGATAACTATTTCAATATTTAACTTACGATATCTCGCTAACTATTTGTCGGAAGAAGAAGTGGTACTAGGCTCTTGCTTTATTTAGTCTCAAGAATATATTGTTCCAATAGCGCCCTGAATTTGGTTAATTTGATGATTTTGAAATTTCCAAAAATGCAACAGGTTAACAAAAGTCATGGCGCTATTATAAAAATATATTCTTGAGACTAAATAGAGCAATAAAGTCTAGTAACACTTTTTTTTTCGACAACTAGGTAACGAGATATCGTAAGTTAAATATTGAAAAAGTTATCGTTTTCCTTCAATATCTAGAGAAATATTAAATAAATAAAAAAATGTTTCAGACAAAAGTTGTTTAAATTAATTGCTAGAAAAAGATGATGTAATAAAAAATTTGGGTATCCGTTTAAGATTTTTATGTTGATCTTGACTGGATTTTTCAAGGTTATCCCAAGGTCAAATTCATAGCGTTAGTAAATAGATCCTTTGAAACCCTGCAACTTTTGTCTGAAATATTTTTTTCTAAAATGTTGGGTTAACGAAAAAATCGAATGACCCGGGTGGTCTGAAACACCCGTATATATAGAGCGTAAATATTTTTGCTTAAATGGCTTGGTCAATTTTTCATTAGAGTCAATTTGAATAATAATCTATAACTTTCTATATGTACTATAGTATATAGTATAGTATGTTTCTATATGTATAGTTTTTAAAGCATATTTTATCGAATGTCAGCTATCATTATTATTTAACTCTAATCTGATTGGAGCTGATTAACAACTGTGTAATCTAATAATAAATCTTTATTGACTACACTTAATAAGTAATAATAAATAAATATTATTCTTTCCTTTTTAATGTTTGAATGATTTTGGGAACTTATATAAATATGTGAATTCACATACATATGTCTAAAAATATCTTGAACAAGATATCTGTAAGGCGATATTCTTAAAATGATATTTAAAAACTTCTTAAATATGGATATAAATAGATGTCTTTTTATATTTTCATAAAATATCTTCGAAATTTTAAGATATCTTTTAGAAATTTTTAAGACATTATAATTATTTAAGAACTGATACAGAGTAGTACAAAACGTTACCTCTGCCTTTGTAATAGCGGAGAAATTGGGGTTGAGATAATAACGAATCCCTTCAGTACTTCCTGGCAAAGTAACACCCCTGATCAGCAGAATTAGTAAAACTGCATAAGGAAACAGAGCGGTAAACCAGACTACCTACAAAATAAACAATTAAATTGTGGCGTTTTTTGTGAAGAGTTGTACAGAGTGTCTGGTAATTAGCTGTCAATCCAAAATGTGGAGGTAGATTAGGTTAAGACAAACATAAAAGTCCCATATCGTTTTGCGAGATTCGCAATATTTATTGAGTTATTAATGACAAAATCTGAGAAGTGAGAGCGCGCCGACATAAACTACGTTTACACGGCAACGTTAATCCGGATTAGTAACGACCATAGTTAGTAAATTCTTTGATCCGATTGGTATATTCTTTTAGATCGAAAAATATAATCGGATTCGAGACTGCACTAATTACGGTAATTACTAATCCGGATTAACGTTGCCGTGTAAACGTAGTTATAGATGATTGAAAAAGCGTTGCAGCTGCTCAGGCCGCAGCGCGTCTCAGTCGATTCAAAAACTGTTGCCGGTGCGCAGCGAGAGGAAAGACAACCGCCGCTATTTGTTGTTTTATCTTGCCGCACTTATGTCTTACCGCACGCCGCTAACAGTTGCTGGGTCGACTCGAATCTAACATTCGCAATAATTATCGGTATGAGACTTTTATGTTTGTCTTAACCCAATCTACTTTTTCACATTTCGAGTTGGCAGCTAATTACCGGACATCCTGTATATTATAGTTATAAATAATATTGAAAAATAGCACATATACACATATACGCGCACACAGACGTGTGTGTGTGTATACAGTACTTATAACTACAGTACTTATAATAAATAATATAGATGATGCAAAAGTTTTGATGTACTTCTTAAAGATATGATAGCTCCAATTTTATGGTAGTACTTATAAATATATGATATATAAAAAATAATAGAAAATAATGGCGTATTTGGTACAATAAGAGAAATCGTTTTTAATAAAATTATTTAAATTCACAACACATTTTTCTATCACAAAACTTATCAAAATTTTTATATTCATCTATAATAATTTTAATAATTAATCTAATATGTATACTAAATGTACAATGTATGGATTTAAAGTGTTTGCGAGAAATCAAAAGTACCTTATGAAATTTTGCTATATGATTTTTAAAATGTCAGATTTTTTACGAGGCATTTAACTTACCTTGCCAGAAGTCGAGATGCCTTTCCATAAAGAAAAATAGCAGACCAAGTAAACCACAAGCAAGCATAGTGCGATGTCCCATTTAATAGCTCCGAGATCATGTAAACCATTGCTTTCATGCAGCTCCAAAATAGCGCGGCTTAAGGAAAAAAGTTCCGTAATTCAGATAAAATTTTGCAAACTTAAGTCAAAAGGATTCTGTTTAAAGTCGATTCTAAAATATGTGAATATCTATTTGATATATTTTTGAATTATGTTTTCAATTCTCATTTTTACGATATATTTTAATATATGCATTTTACTTATTTTAATGCAAATATAATTTTATTAAATTAAGATTATTTCATATTGACATTTCAATCATTTGCATTCTGAGCACTAATTAAAGTTTTATTATCTACTATACACATGCCTAAATTCTAATAAAACTAAACTCTAATAAAACTAAATTCTAATAAAATTAAAATAAAATTGCAGATTATAATCCATTATTGATTATAATTAATTGTTGATAAATAGATTCTTTAATTCGACAATTGATAAAGCCGTGAAAATTTATGACGCAACATGTTGATATAAAGATAAAAATATTAGTAAATATGTCTATGAAATAAATAACATTACAAACATTCTTAGATACTTAAGTATTGAAAAATACTTAGGTATATATATATATATACGAGGGCGGTCCGATAAGTACTTAGCCTTACCGCCCGATGGCGCCACTATCGCAAGAGAAATTTACTATCGTGTAGTACATTCTCGTAGACGGCTACTGTCGAAATTTCAGCCGAATCGGACTCGTAGTTTTGTTTTGATCGCGTGTGGAAGCGGGCGTGTCCGCGGATTTTAGAAAAATGGAAAAAGAGCAATATCGGTCGGTGATTCGATTCTTGTTTTTGGAAGGGAAATCGCGCAGCGAAATCAAAGAGCGCTTGGATGCTGTGTACGGTGACTCTTCTCCTTCGATGGCGACCGTCAAAAATTGGTTTAACGAGTTTCAACGTGGTCGCACGTCGGTTTTTGATGAGCCCAGGTGTCCCGAAAACGGCTACCACGGAGGATAACAAAAATCCACGATCTCGTATTGGCAGACCGCCGATTGAAGGTGCGCGAGATAGTTGAGACAGTAGGCATCTCAGAAGACCGCGTGAGTCATATCCTGCATGAAATTTTGGGCATGAGAAAGCTGTCGGCGCGATAGGTGCCGCGTTTGCTCACTCCGGACAACAAGCGCAACCGTGAGGCCACTTCAGAGCAGTGTTTGACGCTGTTTAAGCGCAATCCGAAGGAGTTTCTGCGTCGTTTCGTGACCGTCGACGAAACATGGATCCACTGGTACATACCAGAGACCAAGGAACAGTCGAAACAGTGGACTTCACCCGGCGAACGTGCTCCGAAGAAGGCGAAGACTGTCCTATCGGCCGGAAAGGTGATGGCCACCGTTTTCTGGGATTCACAAGGTGTGATCTACATCGACTACCTGGAGAAGGGCAAAACGGTCACAGGGCTGTACTATGCCGAATTATTGGGCCGATTCGACGCCGAATTGCAGAAAAAACGGCCTCATTTGGCGAAGAAAAAAGTGCTCTTCCACCATGACAACGCACCGGCTCACACCTCCGCCCTCGCCACGGTCAAATTGGTCGAATTGGGCTACGAACTGCTGCCCCATCCACCGTATTCTCCAGATTTGGCCCCGTGCGACTTCTTTTTGTTTCCAAACTTGAAAAAGTCACTCGCCGGACAGAAATTTGAGTCGAATGAGGAGGTCATCGCCGCCACGGAGGCCTACTTTGCAGACCTCGAGAAAACGTATTTTTCAGACGGGTTAAAGAAGTTGGAGCATCGCTGGGTCAAGTGTATCGAGCTAAAAGGAGACTATGTTGAGAAATAAATCGCCACTTTTCCAAAATTTTCGTTTTTCTTTTGTAGGCTAAGTACTTATCGGACCACCCTCGTATATATTATTCTGGAGGTGTTGCTCACTTAAAATATTCATGAGCAGCGCTTGTGTATACTGTATGGTTATCTGCTGCATTCTGACTAGTCATGATCGTATCTGATCTTTGATCGATCAAAAACCGTGTGATGTTTCCAAGATTCTCGGTCACTTTGTCAGCTATTATGTCCTTCGACGCATACGTAATGTTTCCATCAAATTCGCGGCACAATGGTGTGTTCCAAGGGTTATCGCAAGTAGTCCATGGCAACAATCCAGAGAATGAGGCGAAGAAATATCGTAGCGACCAGGCGATAATAACATTGTAATAAAAATCGACGTAAAATGCAATTAAGACGACTGCGTATCCAATACCTATTCAAAAACAATATACGTATTTTTATAGTGAATTATAGTGAATTATAGTGAATTACATGGTGTTAAGCACGATAGCAAGGATTTTTCTTTTCGAAAAAAATATTTAATATCCTTTTACGCTTGAAAGTTTTTATCCTTTTACGAGAAAGGAAAATATATAGCTAACGCGATTAATTTCATTGCATCTAATATAGAAGAGAACATATACAAGTGCGCATATATACATGCGCATATACACATGCGCATATGTTTTTATATCTATCTATGGATATACAGGGTACCCCAAGACAATTCTGCTACTGCTCACGAGAACGTAAAGTGGATCAAAATGAATAAGAAATTGCTACACTGTTTTGTGATATTCGTAATAATTATCGAGTTATTAATTATAAAAACCACATGAATGAACGCGCGTCGAAATGGTAAGATTTGAACTGTTCCGACTATAATATAGCCCAATGATCAAACAACTATTGCCAGCGGCAAAGAAGAACAACACGCCGCTGCTTGTGCTTACATCACTACTCTTATGTCTTACGCATCATGCCTAAGTTCATATCAATATGTGCGCTAAATATTCACAATTGCAATTGTAAGATCATTTTACGAGATAAAAACAATTTATATTGGAATCGTAAAAAGTTCTGAAATAAAGAAAAAACTGAAAAAAAGAAAGTGATGGAATCTTCAAAGAATCTCATTGTTTTCTATGTGATTTATTATTTCGCTACATCGAATCTGAAAGAAATGATATTTTTATCGTATTTTGTCGTTTTTTGTTAAGAGAATATTTAATAATAAGAGTATGATAGATTCCAATGGAGATTTATCCATGACGCCGCGGCAGTATTGGACGATACGGCCAGTGCTACCACGTGTCGAGCCTTATCGACCTTTTGCGAAAAAACACTAGCGCCGCTTTTTTATCGCCTCATTGGCATCATCTGACCCTCTCTCCAATGAAACGCGGAAACGCGCCGTTTTTTTTTCACGTGCTTCTGTTATTACTGTCCGTTGTTGTTCCTGAAGCTTGATCTAATTTTCATGCTCGATTTTCGCGTGGAGAATACTGAAGAAAGTAATAATCTCGTCAAATTATGCGAACGATAAGGAATCAAAAGATATTTTGGAATAATTACTCTTCCTCTATTTCACGTTCAATCGATCAGCGATCCGACGATCTTGCGATAAGCGGAATATAGAGATTCATTTCTTCTGGTTGATGAAGTTTTTCTTCTTTTTCCAACAATCCTATTTTTCTTTCTCTTAATTTTCCGTCATTATGTTAAAAATATAGCTGCATTGTGAAAATGCACACATGTATTTAAAATATAGAAGATAAAGCTTGGTATAAAACAAAGAAATTTTACAAAGTATCTACTTTACCTCACGAAGTACTTTGCATAAATGACAGCTTGCGTATCAATAGTCTTAGTTAGTAGCTGCATTCTGAGAATACAACGATCGCGGGGGTATATCTATTCGACACAGCACAAAGTAGATGATTGGTTGGATCTAATAATTCACTAGATAATACTTTGCATCAGTTGGTTATATGGAAATTTATCGTGTTCTATCCGTGTTTTATTCAAGATCTATTTTTTTACACAGTGAGGCTAAAAAGTTTTAGGACTGATGTAATAAAAACGATATAAGAAACATTATCTACAGGGTGTCTCAAAATTGTAACACACCGTCAAAGCGCCAAAACGCCATCGCGACGGTCAGCGCGAGCCGCGTTACCACTCAGCCTCAACGTACACAGCTCGCCGCGGAACGTCTATAAGCCGCGATGGGCGTAACAAACGCTAAACTTTACGCAGTTATTACTAAAAAACTATACGAGATATCGTTAAATGGAAGAGGACTTTTTCATTCCTCTCACTTAGCTCTACACCCCTACGGAGTTGGTGTGTTACAATTTTGAGACACCATGTATATGCGATAAGTGAAAGCATGTAGTTCAAAGCCTTCTGGATACGATTGTTATGTTGCATCAATTTCCATTGAATTCTCGCCGAGATACGTCTTGCGTGTCGTGTGTTATTTGCGATTGTCATGGAAGCGAACAGAGGTCTGCGATCAAGCAATTTTGTTTTAAAAGTGGTAAAACGCTGCCGAAACTTACAAAATGACATAGAATACATACGGTGAGGAGTATTTGTCTCGATGGAGTGTGTTTTTGTGGTTTGATAAATTTCGAGACGGTAGAGAGGGCATTCAGGATGACGAAAGAATAAGGCGTCCGCACCAGGCGAACATCGAAGCTGTCTGTGCTGCGTTGAAAGACAATCGTCGGTTAACGATCAGATTGCTCGCGGAGCAATTAAATCGATGAAGAAACTGTCCATATGATCATTAGTGAGGATTTGGGAAAAAGGAAGTTGTGCGCACGTTTTGTTTCGCATGCGTTGACAGTCCGATAACGCGTCTTACAATGCAGCAATAATTCGCCAGTTTTTAACAAAAAAAAATATTACTATGTTATACTATTCACCTTACTCGCTGGATTTGGCACTGGCAGATTACTTTTTGTTTCCAAAGTTGAAATTGAAGTTAAAAGGACAGCAATTCGACGACGAGCATATCAAGACGATCCAAAATAACATAACGAAGCATTTCCAGCTCTGAAGCAGCTGACGGAGCATGCCGAGCAATGTATACGAGGGTTGTATGATAAATATCCGTATTAGGGAAGGAAACACATTGTTTTTAGTTCTTTTATTTATTTCTCAACATAGTCTCCTTTCAGCTCGATACACTTAGTCCAGCAATATTCCAACTTTTTTAAGCCATCCACAAAATATGATTTGTCGAACTCCGCAAAATAGGCCGCTGTTTCGGCGATGACTTCCTCGTTTGACGTGAACCGCTTTCTGCCAAGCCATTTTTTCACGTTTGGAAACAAAAAGAAATCGCATAGGGCCAAATCTGGGGTCAAATTTGATGGATGAAACAGCAATACGTAGCGTAATTCGACCACTTTTGTTATGGCGATTGCAAAATGATTTGCATAGCCCACTTCTGCGCTACTTGCAGTTTATCTAGCTGTGTTTCATCCGTACCAATCAACAGAGTTGCACAATATTCAAAATGAGGTGTTATGATTGCTTTATATATAATACATGTATTATATGCCGATATGCTGTTACCTAGTCTATTTAAGAAGCATGTTTTTTTGCCTATCTTTTTTCAACATATAATCGCAATGTTCCTCTAGTCTTAGCTTACTGTCAATAATTACTCATAGATATTTTATTTTTTCTATAATACTTGCTCTATTAGTGATCCATCCAAGCATTTTACTGTAATGTTTGCTTTTAATTCTTTTCTTACACCTCTAATCGTATATTTTGTTTTATTGGCGTTCATTTTTAATTTATTTACATTCAACCATCTTTTTACTGTAGGTAATAACTACACCTTTGTACGTATTGTCCTTCATTTCCACAGCTATACACCAACAGTTAGATAAAATTTTTTCGTTTAATATTACTTCATATTTAATGTCATTTCTTATATATAACATAACTCCTCCGTTATTTCTATTTTCCGCATCGCACCTAACTATATTATATTCCGGCATATTCACTTCACTATCTCTAATGTCTGGTATTAGTTTAGTTCCCGACAATGCTAATAATGCCGGATTCATCTCCTTCAAAATCTGACGTTGAATCTCTTCTTTATATGCCATCAGACTTTGAGCATTTACGTATAAAATTGACTTCTTCTATAGTTGCTATTTGGTATTGTCCCAGCTAGTTCTCTTCTTCTCTTCCTCCAATGCTCTGCTGAATATTGGACATTCCACGCTCAGGATCATGCTCATCACTAATCTTCAGGTTATAGGTTCTAATCTTGTACATACAGTTTATGCATCTCTTCTTAGTCGCATTACATTCGTTTGCTTTATGGTTTCCCGCACACTTATGACATGTGTCTTGTCGTGTACAATTTTTGGCAATATGATAGTAGCCCTAACACTTAAAACATCTTCTAACATTGACGTGATTGTATACAAGACATTTTCTCCATCCAATATTTATTTTCCCTCTTCTCAACATCAGCTCATGTGACATTTCATCCACCTCAAGTATTATTGAGCCTTCTTTTCTTTCTCCTCTTGCTCGCATATTATCATTTCCTCTCTCTTGGCATACTTGGCATACTTGGCATGCTTGTAGAATAGCTAAAAATAAGGGACCCATATTTCTTTTATCAGTAATGGCTCAGAATAAATGGAACTGCCCCTCAAAGTTTCATCCTTTTTTGCTATCTTTATTTTGCTATTTTTGCTTACTTTATGCTATCTCGATAATTATTGCAGATAGGAAAAAACTTTTTAAACAAAAATTGTACGAAAAATTGTACGATTTTGTATGAAAAATAGAATAGGCTTGATTAAGATAAAAACTATTTTTAACAATTAACCATTAACAAAATAACCATGTCAGGCTTAATTATTAATTTATCAAATTCATTATATGGAGGAAAGGTAGCATTTTTCATTCTGAATCCATCTATTTATATATTGTTTTATATATTGTTTTATATTTAAATTATTACACGGACATTAAGATTTATAAATGAATGTGATACTATAAGCAAAATGCTCAATAACGTGTACGAGCGTTTGACTGCTATATTGCTATGTAAATGGTAAACATTTATTTACATCTTTTGAACGCATTTTTATTAATAAAACAATATAAAATATTACAGGTATAAAAATAATTCAGAACTATAAACACATAAACGCGAGCCGCCGAACATTTGTTTTATTATATTTGTATCATATATTTTATATCACATTGTTTTTAAGTGTGTTTAATATATATAACAGTAATTACGTTCATATTACATTGATGTTATTATATGTATTATGTGTGTGTGTATTATAATATTGAGAGATTAACGCGAATAGATTATTCCCATGCGTTCATGCATATATTTTAAACTTCCATCTTCTATGCAAAAGACAATATAATTTTCTATGTGAGATCATATGAATATATATATTTATTTATCTCTATAATATATATTACGCAACACAAAATAGTAGTGATATAGCAGTATAGAATTTCGCATGTGTGATTGATCGTATGGTGTTCAGTGGCTGCGTTAAGAAATTGTAGCTGTGAAAACGGAGTTAGAAATCGACGGAAATGGAGGCTCTTTACGGAGATCGCCGTCTCTTGCTCTTACTGTGCGAAAGTGCTCGCAATATCCTTGGATTTATACGCATTACATAAAGTAACCACGACCAACGCATTACGACAGATGGCGCGAGGTCATGCTGAAAATAAATGTGCGCACTTTTTCTCTCTCTCCCTCTCTTTCTCTCTCTTTCTTTTTCTCCCTCTCTATACTATTAGAGGCTAAGAGTGCGTAGTAGCACACTCAACTCCGTCCCTCGTGCATCAAAATCCGACGATTGTCCTTACGTCTGTTTCACGCTTACTGAAAAGAGGGAAAAGAATGAGGAACGGATAAAAGAAAAAGACCATCTATCTTATTCTTCGAATATTAACATTTTCCACAAAAAGGAATTATAGAGAAAAACAAACAGAAAATATAAAAAGAATAAAAAGAACCGTTTTGAATTTCCTAAATCGTTAAATTTTTTGAATATATCTAATGCGGTGTGATCTGTACAAAATGTAGTAGCGGTAATTAATTTTCGCTTATTGCCGAGAAATACGTTTTACGAATCTTTTATGCACAACTAGCATATTAACAAATTCAATAGAATAATTATTGCGAAAAAATTACAACAAGAAATTCACATGTATGAACTAATAAGAAAACTCACAATAGTGTCTCCTTTCAATTTTGACGAGCTTATAATATGTTGAAATTTAAACTTTAAATAAGAGATTTAAAATAAGAGATATGTATTATGTGTGTTTTTTATATACAAGCTTAGAGGGTAAAATACTTTTTTTAAATATTAAGTTGGCAACAAAGTCATGTCGTTTTTCACGGATAGATGGCTTTGCTTGTCATTAAACGCAATTAACTTCGTTCCGGATCCTACAACTTTTATATCACTTGCCAGCTAATATTTCAAGCTTTCTTTAAAAAAAAGAATGCGTCATTCGGTAAAGAATTGTTTGTTTGGCATTGAGTTAGAAATAAAAAGTCGAAACGAGCATTTCCGCATATTTCACTTCTTTACTTCCAAAAAGGAAAGAATGCTGTACAAGCCCGTCAAAAATTATGTGCTGCATATGGTGAGAAATTTTTAACAGAACGCCAGTGTCAGCGTTGGTTTGCTCGCTTTTGTTCAGGAGATTTTTCTATGAAAGATGCATCACGGTCAAGCCGGCCAATTGAAATCGATGACGACAAAATAAAAGCATTGCTTGAATCCAATCGCCATTATATGACACGGGAGCTAAGAAGCTAAACGTATCACATACGAAAACTATTTTAAACAACTTGAATACGTCAATAAATTCGATATTTAGATTCCACACCAGTTCAAAGAAATTCATTTCACCAGATGCATCAATACCAGCAGTTCTTTTTTGAAACGTGAGCAAAATGATCCGTTTTTTAAACGAATATTAACTAGCAATAAAAAATGGATTGTTTACGACAATGTGGAATAAAAAAAATCATGGAGCAAACGTGATGAGCTATTACAAAGCACTTCTAAAGCAGACATTCATCAAAGGGAGATTTTGTTATCTGTAATCTGGTAAGATTACAAGGGTATTGTATCTTTTAAACTGCTTAAACGTAATCAAACGATTGATTCGGAATTGTACTGTCGTAAATTGGACAAACTATACGAAGCAATCAAGCAGAAGCATCCAGAACTGGTGAATCGTAAAGGTGTTGCCTTTCACTATGTCAACGCTAGACCACATACATCGTTGATCACCTGCCAGAAATTGTTGCAGCTTGGGTGATATGTGTTACCATATCCATCATATTCGCCTGACTTTGCATCAGATTACCATTTATTTTAATCCTTGCAAAATTCCTTGAAGAGAAATAAATTCGATTCTAATGAGACTATCAAACGATACTTGAATCAGTTTTTCATTAATAAGGACCAGAAGTTCTATATGAGTCCAGAATCATAAAGCTACCAAACAGAAGGCAAAAAAATCATTAAATTAAGCGGACGATATATTACAGAATAAAGTTTTGGCTTTGTATGGAAAAATCGCTTTTCATTTACATAGAAAAGAACGACATGACTTTCTTGCTAGAAGATATATATAAGGTGTCCCATTTTAAATGAGCCAAGCAAAAATATGAAAGATACTAAGAAACTTTTCAGACAAAAGTTATATGGTTTCAAAGGAGATATAAAACAGCTATATCATTTTGTTTACAGATACCGCCACTTTCGAGATATTCACTGATCATTACTTTCCTTAAACGGAAATCCCCATTTTTTATTATATCATCTTTTTTTACCAATTAATTTGAACAACTTTTGTCTGGAACATTTTTTATTTGCTTAATATTTTTTGAGATATTTAAGGAAAACTTCATAACTTTTTCAATATTTAGCTTACGATATCTCGCTAACTATTTGTTGGAAGAAAAATATTGGGTATCAAACTTAATTTTAAAGGATTTACAAGAGATGGCACAATAAGCACCTAATGGCATCGGCCCATACTGAATATACCCAACTTCATATGAAAGCCCTGTCATTAGGCTTTAAGAATCATATACTTCATTTGGTCGAAGTGTAAATAACATATTTTTTTAGTGCATTCAATATGTCGAGTTTTGTGCCAACGAAACGCAATTTGCAGAAAGCACTTACTTTTTTGTTTTCATTTGAAAAAATCGGCAGCTGAAAGTCTTCGTTTACTGTCCGAAGCTTATGGGGATTATGCTCTATCGATCTCAACTTGTGAATACTGGTTTAGACGATTCAAAAGTGAAGATTTTCTACTTATCCATCGTTCGAAGGTAATGCTCTGTATTTGGTAGGATCAGAAGGGTGTGGTCTATTATGAGCTGCTAAAACCTGGCGAAACCATTACTGGGGACCGTTATCGACAACAACTAGTAGCTGAACCGAAAATTGAAAGAAAAACGACCAGAATATGCCAAAAGACACGACAAAGTAATTTTCCAGCATGACAACGCTCGGCCACATGTCGCTAAACCGGTGAAGGAGACGCTAGAGCTGCTCGGATGGGATATTCTATCCCATTTGCCGTATTCACTAGACATTGCTCCTTCTGATTTCCACTTGTTTCGATCCATGCAGAATCATCTTTCTGCCCAGCATTTCAGTTCTTTAGAAGATATAAAAAAATGGCTCGATTCATGGATAACCACAAAAGACGAGTCTTCCACCGAGGAAGCCGCCTTTTACTAGAAAGATGGGAAAAAGTTGTAGCTAACGATGGATAATATTTTGAATAAAATGTACTTATTATTTTGTTCTGAAATAAATATTCATTTTCGTAAAAAAATCCTTTAAAATTAAGTTTAATATCCAATAGTACTAGATTTTTTACTCTATTTGGTCTCAAAAATATATTGTTACTATAACGCCCTGACTTTTGTTAATTTGATGATTTTGAAATGTCCAAATGTCGATAAGTTAACAAAAGGTAAGGCATTATTGTAACAATATATTTCTGAGACGAAATAGAGTAAAAAAATCTAGTACTATTTTTTCTTCCGACAAATAGATAGCGAGATATCGTAAGTTAAATATTGAAAAAGTTACCAAGTATTCCTTAAATATCTCAAAAAAAAATTAGGTAAATAAAAAAATGTTTCAGGCAAAAGTTGTTAAAATTAATTGGTAGAAAAAGGGGATTTAATAAAAAATAGAGGTTACCATTTAAAAAAATTAAATTGAACTTGGCAGATCTGACCTTGGCAATGTCACTCAAGATCAAACTGAAAAGACTAATAAACCTCTTGAAACTCTACAACATTCATATTTAATATTTTTTTCTAAAACGTAATCCCTCTGAGATATTTATGGGTCCCGGGATATTTTATACACCCTATATATAAAGCATCTTAGGACAAAAGTCCCGCTATTTACTTGCATTCAAATCTCCTTTCTAACGGTTTCCAAAAAAAAGTTTCGCCGTTCACTCTCTTACCAAACAGACTGTATAATGATAAATAAGTATAGATCTATAGAAATTTCGCTCATTGTATATTCACAAGGAGATGATAAGACATGTAAAATCGATAATTGGATGAGTCATATTTTATTCGAATGGGAGGGTTATAAAAACCCTAAAAGAGTTTGCGCGCATGAGCCTTTGTTTGCGAGAAATTTGCAATTAAAAAAACAGCTATATATTAAGTGTAGTAACTTGGAATCAATAAGCGTGAAGCGTGATAGCTGCGGAAGCTAAGGCGCGCGCTAATATTTTGTCGTCTACGTCCGAGGAGTGGTCGAGTTCTCGCAGTGCCAACTTTTTTTTTTATAATATTACGTATTACTATATTTTATAATATTTCTATAATTTTATTATTTTTTATAGAACAAAAATATAATGCACACATACAATAATATGTATTTTATTATATAAAAAATAACAAGAATTAACGTTTTAATTATTTATTATAAAATGCAGACATTGCCGTACAATATTGTGGATGAAAATTCACATAAAAGCATGTACAACACGAAGAAGTAACACATCACGAACATTTCATAAAAGAATTATTTGTTTTGCAAAAACATTTTACATTATGTATGTTTGAAGGAAAACATAATTGACTAACATTTGAAAATATGTCGCGTTCATGTAATATTAACTTTGATGTATGCCAAGCAAAAAATAACATACTTCTAAATGATGGAGCGCATAATAAATAATGTGTTAACGATTGTATCATTATGTCATCGAATCGTGTATTTAATTCTACTTTATCTCTACTAATAAGGATATTTGGACAGTTTTGTATATATTTAATAATAATTTTGACTTGTCTATAAAAATAGACATCATAAGGTTGACATACTGGAGTACATTTTGGAGGAATAATTTGTAAATTATATGTTGTTTTATTGTTTCCACCAATAAAATTTTCATGATACATATGTATGTTTTTCTGACCTCCTCAAGAATCGACGATCATAAAAAATAGATTGTTGCTTACATAAGGTTTTATAATTGTTTTAAAATATTGTTCATATAAATATGATGTCAGTTTTCCTAATTTTGAGCAAACAACACACATTTTTGCATAATTTTAAAAGTTCGTCAACTTCTTTTTGAACGCGTATTCCAAATATGTCACTTGGTTCTTGTAAACATATAAAAACTTTATTTAATAATTTTCCTGATAGCGTCATCGAATATTGAGCAGTGTAAGGGTGTGTTATTTTATTTAAATCTCCTATATAGAGCTTGATTTTCTTTTCTTGTCTATGTATATACATGGTGTCCCGGGAGGAAAGGTCAATATTTCGTGAGGGTATAGAATGATGTAATATAAGGCAAAAATGTTATATAAACATGGTGTCGTTTATTACTGGTTTCCGAGATATAGCTATATTAAATTACATGTCGGAATTGTCTAATATGAGTTGAAGTTTACTGCAATTATATTGTAATACATATATCATAACAAATTTTCGAATATTTCGCCGCGTACTTCCATATATTTGTCACATCTTGTGAGAACGTGGCGGGTTGCGCGCCGGAGGACATCTTCACAGCTCCTAATTTGGTCAACAGCGGCTATTACACGTGCAATAAGTTCATCCCGTGTATTCACTTTAGTTTTATACACCTCGCACTTTAGCCAACCCCATAAGCAGAAATCCATGGGAGTTAGATCGGGTGATCTTGATGGCCACTGCACTGTTCCACCGCGACTGATCCAGAGATGTGGAAACACTGCATTTCAGTGTTCTCTCACAAGATGTGTATTATGAGGAGGTGCTCCGTCGTATTGAAAATACATTGTTCTTCGTGCCAGGGAAATATCTTCTAGTTGTTGTGGAAGCGTATTTTGTAAAAAGTCGAGGTAACTCTGCTCTGTCATACGATTTTGTAAAATAACGGGACTAATCAGCATTTCATTAATCATGCCACACCATACGTTGACGGAGAAACGAACTTGGAAATTCTGTACAACAATGGCGTTAGGGTTATCTTGCGACCAACGATGGGTGTTACGTGTATTATGCCATTACGTGTAAATGTTGCCTCGTCACTGAAAAGTATGACGGGAATCAATTCACGATAATTCTGTAGCTACTGGCAAAACTGTAGACATGTGGCTCCATCTCCTTCATGGAGATTTTGTACTCGTTGCGGATGAAATAGGTACAGATGTTGGTCATGCAGTATCCGTCAGACACGTGTCCGAGGAACACCAGTACGTGCAGAGACCCTTCTTGTACTAGTCGTAGGGCTCCTTTGTACCATTTGAAGTACATTTTCTTCTTCCTCAACATTTCTCTCAACTCTACGTTCAGATGTGATGTGAGCACTGGGAAGTGTACCATTCTCTGTAACGACGTTTTGGAGAATACTCTTCGGTCTGGAATGTGGCGCATTGGAAAACGGCGATGACATTCTTCAACGGCTGCGGGAGCACTGCCATTACAATACCCATAAATATAAACCATATCTGCGTACTCTACATTAGAAAATACGTGCGGCATGTTTGCAGTGTGTCACAAACAGCAGGACAGATCATCAGGTGTGTTTCGCTAACCTTTCCAACTGATATACAGCCTGCAGCGCTCCATTAGGGCCAGAGCACAGACTTCTGCATAACGCATAATACATAACGCATAAGAGAATCAACCAATCAAAGTTCTTCATTTCTATCTTGAAGAGGGAAATGAAGAAAACTAATTGGTTTATTCTCATATACGTTATGTATTATGTGTTATGCAAAAGCCTGTGCTCTTGCCCTTACAGTGAAGAATGAAATCCCAATGACGCGCCAACTTTAAATTTGGACGTGTAATTTAACATAACTGTATCTCGGAAACCTGTAATAAACGATACCATATTTATATAACATTTTTACCTTATATTACCTCATTCTATATCCGCATGAAATATTGACCTTTCCTCCCGGGACATCCTGTATGTTCTTGTAACATTAACTTGATATTCGAAACCTGTTTGATCCATATTTATTATAAAATCAAGATTGTAATCCTTCGAAACTTTTATTAAATTTTGAAATTTTATGGCAGACTGCATTACTTCTTCTGGAGATGTTATTTCTTTTTGAAATAAATATCGTATGACGCAACTATTTGATATTCTATAATTTGTTAAAAAATCTGTTTACTATGTTGTAGACGCAACAAAGCGAAAAGCGCACTCATCTTGATCTTCGGATTCTTTTTCTTTTCGAAATTGAGCTGCAGCAGACATAGCCCACTGCTGCAACTGCCGCCTTATAACCAATTGCTTACAATCCATACTTCGGTAAATCAATCATATTAGATGTGTGAATTAATTCAGTCCGTTTTTTTCTTCCAAAAAAATACTTCAGTATGAAAAAACATGAAAAAGTACACTAATCAAAGTATTTACCATCGCTTGCTATTATTTTTCTCATCTGTCTGGCAGTTGTTCCATTCCGTGACGGAAAAACGACTCGTCCTTCGAAGCGATCCATTCATTGATCCATTTCTCTATTTCTTCATAATTGTTGAAGTGCTGGTCCGAAAGCTCGTGTGCCATCGATCTGAACAAGTGATAATCAAATGGAGTAATGTCTGGTGAATATGGCGAGTGAGATAAAACGTCCCAGCCAAATACTTCCAAGGTCGCCTTCACAATCTTTCCAACATGTGGCCGAGCGTTATCGTGCTGAAATCACTTTGTCATGTCTCTTTTGCATATTCCGGCCGCTTATTCTTCAATGCGTTGTTTAAACGGATCAATTATTTTTGGTAAAATTCAGCAGTGATGGTTTGGCTCTCTTTTAATAGTTCATGATACACTACACCCTTCTGGTCCCACCATATACAGAGCATTACTTTCTTACCGTGAATATTCTGCTTTAGTATCGATGTGGATGGTTTTCTTGGGTCGCTAATGGATTTCTTTCGTTTGGCATTATCGAAATATATCCACTTCTCGTCTCCAGTTACAATACGATGCAAAAAACCTTTTCTTTTTTGCCTGGCAAGCAAAATTTCAGACATGGCTTTTCGCCTCTCGATATCTCTTTCTTTCAGTTCAGATGGCATCCATCTTCCTTCTTTGCCATGGGTAAATCTTTCCCATGGCTGCCAAACGCACAGAAATTGTTGATCAATCAACATTCAACAATTGCGCGAGCTTATGTTGCGATTGATACGGATCTTCATCGATTAGCGCCTGCAAATCTTCGTCCTCGAACTTCTTCGGCTGGCCTGGACGAGGTTTGTCATCGACACTGAAATCATCACTTTTGAAACGTCGAAACCACTCTCTGCATGATTTATCGGTGGGAGTACTTTTACTATAAGCTTCTACTAGCATTCGATGAGCTTCAGCGAAATTTATTTCTTCAAATAAAAATAGAAAATGAGAACTTCCCGGAAATGATGCTTTTTTGGCTCGAATTTCGACATTTTCGAATAAGATAAACACGATGTTATTGTTATAAACCCAAACGTTTATCAACTGAATATTATTGCCAGATGTCAAAACTAAAAAATAAAGCCTTGTGCAGGCATTAGAGGTTAGAAAATTACATAGTACAGCAATTGACCGCTAGATGGACCGAATTAATTCACACACCTAATATATAAACGTTTTTTTTATGATATCCATTTTATTTTGAAATGTACCACCTGTTAAAACATCATTTCTGAATCGTGCAAGTTCGCTGTTATGCCGCAAATATAATTTAAATCGTTTTTGCAAATATTTTAAGTTCCACTGCGGATGTTCGTTTACAGTCGTAATAATTTTTAATTTCATGTCAAAGGGCACTTTCTCACGAATAGTATTTTAGCAGGTGGTACGTATTTATTTTCACATGTTGATGTAGCTTCTTCCTGTGCTTCTCGTTCGACGTTTTCTTCTTTCTTTTTGGTAAAAAATATTCGATTTCTTCGCTCAACATATATTTACGCAACATTTTAATAAAAGTTTCAAATAATTTTCTAGCGACTTCTTTACAATAATTTGTGAATTTTATGAGTGGATCGGCATAAATCAAATTAAATTGTATAATAACGTATCTGTGAAAAAATTTATTATTGGCAAGTCATATCTTTTATGTACCTCTAATGTTTACAAAAATATACAAAATATTTATCTCGAAAATATGCGATATTGTCAGTTAAATCTTCTTTTGATATATCAGATTCTGCTAACACTTGAATGTGTTCTATTAATGATGGATCTACATTTGATTCCATATTTATTGTTAGCATATATGACCACACACACTATAACGGTGACTTCCTTACAGCTCAATATTCGAAAGAATATTAACTGAGAAAAAGGTCCACGTAGCCCTAACGGTTTCTTAAAATCATAGTACGGATGTGCGCAAACAAATATCGGTTATAACAATAGAAACTTTTCTTACGAAGGGGTAAAAAAAGAGAGATCGACTTTACTCGTGTCCTATGTTCGAGGCAATATATAAAGAAAAATGTACGGCAATGTCTGAATTTTATAATAAATAATTAAAACGTTTATTCTTATTATTTTTTATATACCTAGATAGCCAAACCTGAGCGAACAAATTCCGCCAATTGATATCAAGTGTTGATGACAAACAGGCAACAAATTTGCTGCAAACTCCATGTTATTAAATTCTGTTGGCAAATTGCCACTAAATATGCATCAAGGCTTGGTGCCGGACAATTTGCAATAAAAACCGCACAAGTTTTGCAACGCATAACTTTGCAGCAAATAGGCGCCAAACAGTGAGCAATGCTTGTACACAAGACACGAGAGCAAATTGGCAGCAAATCCGCAGCAAGCCTTGCACTTAATCAGCTGAGCGAGATGAACGCGATGTACATTGGATTTTGAATAGTTCTTAACCTATATATTGCGATATTTTGATTGCAATTTTGCATTTAAAAAGAGAAAGATGTATATATATATATAAATAAATATTTGACAAGACAGAATGTGTGATTTATTATATATATCGGGTGTTTCAGACCACCCGGGTCACCCGATTTTTTCGTTAACGTGACATTTTAGAGAAAAATATTTTAGATAAAAGTTGCAGGGTTTCAAAGGATCTATTTACTAACGCTATGAATTTGACCTTGGGATAACCTTGAAAAATCCAGTCAAGATCAACATAAAAATCTAAAACGGAAACCGCGACTTTTTATTATACCGTCTTTTTCCACCAATTAATTTGAACAACTTTTGTCTAAAATATTTTTTCATTTGCCTAATATTTTTCTAGATATTGAAGGAAAACTTGATAACTTTTTCAATATTTAACTTACGATATTTCGCTAACTAGTTGTCAAAAGAAAAAGCGGTACTAGACCTTTTTGCTCTATTTAGTCTGAAGAATATAATTTTACAATAGCACCTTGACTTTTGTTAACTTGCTGATTTTTAGAAATTTCGAAATCATAAAATTAACCAAATTCAGGGCGCTATTGGAACAATATATTCTTGAGACTAAATAGAGCAAAAAGGTCTAGTACTGCTTTTTCTTTTGACAAATAGTTAGCGAGATATCGTAAGTTAAATATTAAAAAAGTTACCAAGTTTTCTTTAAATATCTAAAAAAATATTAGGTAAATAAAAAATGTTTCAAACAAAAGTAGTTCAAATTAATTGCTAGAAAAAGATGATGTAATAAAAAATTGGGGTATCCATTTAAGATTTTTATGTTGATCTTGACTGCACTTTCCAAGGTTATGTCAAGGTCAAATTCATAGCGTCAGTAACTAGATCCTTTGAAGCCCTACAATTTTTGTCTGAAATATTTTTCTCTAAAATATCGCATTAACGAAAAAATCGGGAGACCCGGGTAATCTGAAACACCCGTATACAGTGAATCCCGAACGTAACGACCACTCTAATAACTCTTGAAGTATTGAAGTTTCAAGGAAAATGATCTGAATAAAAGTTGTAGGGATTTAAGTGAGCTACCTTATGATGACTTTGACCTTGAGCTCTATTTTCAAAGTCATTTGAAGGTCAACTTGTTTTTCAAATAGAAACCCCTATTTTTGACCTCGTATTCTGAAAGAGCGCAAAATTTTACGTTCAGATATGTATCTTTATGGGGGGTCGAAATGAAATGTAGAGGTTATTTGAAGGTCAAATATGTTATTGGTACGAAGTAGCTGGTAGATCGTGATTTTTATGAAATATAACCCGAATAAAAGTTATTGGGATCAAAGAGGGCCATAAGCTGGTGACCTTTATTTTGACCTTGACCTCCATTTTCAAGGTCATTTAAAGGTCAACTCGTATTTTTTAAATAGTCACCCCTATTTTTTATCCCGGATTTTGAAGAGCGTGTTTAGGTTGTTGAGCATTCAGGTTGTTGTCAAGGCAAGGTTGAGGGTCATTCAAAGGACAAATAATGATTTGACCTGGAGAGCAGCTGGAGTGCAGTAACAGAATACGTTGCCAATGTTCACTTGATTGAATAAAATATTAGGTAACTATTGCCTGCATAGCAGGCTGGATTTTCAGACCCCATGTGATCCAGCTACTGAAGGCAAGATCATAATGATCCAAGGTCTAAGTAGCTTCCAAAATTAGAACATCGTCGAAAAAAATCGTTTTTAATGTAATTTCTAAATTCATCAGAATTATTCGGACTTGTCTCATAGACTGTACTGTTCAGATAATCCCGCAAAAAATATTCAAGCTTTTAGATCGTGTAATCAACTGAGCTGCCGATTCTATCACTTCTCCTATGGGCTTCTGGTGCTAGTGTTACCTAGTTCAATAATTAATAATAGTTAATAATTATTTTCATGTGCAGGATTGGTCAAAGAATACAGGAAAAATTTTTTTTTAAATATTTCACTTATATTTTTTTGAAAAATAATTTTTTTTGTCACTTTGCATATCTGCAAAACTAGCGTAGACTGGTGGCCAATTCTTTTTTCCCGCTTAGAGCCGCGTCTATTCAAATAAGCAAATAAGCAATCGGCAATGTTAAACTCTGACTGACAGCAGAGAAAATCCAGTTCAAACTCTGCTTTGCAGATATGCAAAGCAGCGCAATGAAGGGTTAATGATGCGAGGTTAGGGTGACCTTCAACGTTCTTACTCGCAAACTCGAACAATATTTAATCAAACGTTCCGAGATAATAGTCAGCCGTTAATTTCTAGATTTACAGTCATTCGAACTGTGCAGCGATATAAAACTACTGGTGGAGTAAAAGATCGTCAGAGATCTGGACGGCCTAAATCAGTTACAAATGAGGAGAGTCAGATAGGAGGTTGCCATAATTGTTCGTGACTTTCTTAATAATCAGTTTCATTGTCGATGGATTAGAAAAGGTGAAATCGAATGGCCTCCTTGGTCCGCAGATCTATCACTTCTTGACTATTTCATGTGGGGTTATCTGAAGAGTAGAATCTATGAAATAAAGCTAAATAATTTATATGAACTCCGAGGTCGTATTATCCGAGAGTGTACCTCGATGGACCAAGATATAATAAGAAGATCTGTTTCTGATTTTTATCAACGCATGGCATATTGTCAAGAGGGGAGGTTTTCAATTTGAACATTTAAACCATTAGTTTTCCATTCACACATAAGTGAGGATCCAATCCCAGAAGCGACCTCCATCTTGCATCCATTGACCGAATGACATAAATCTTGCCTTCAGTGACTGGATCATTACGATCTTGCCTTCAGTGGCTGGATCATTACGATCTTGCCTTCAGTAGCTGGATCACATGGGGTCTGAAAATCCAGCCTGCTATGCAGGCAATAGTTACCTAATATTTTATTCAATCAAGTGAACATTGGCAACGTATTCTGTTACTGCACTCCAGCTGCTCTCCAGGTCAAATCATTATTTGTCCTTTGAATGACCCTCAACCTTGCCTTGACAACAACCTGAATGCTCAACAACCTAAACACGCTCTTCAGAATCCGGGATAAAAAATAGGGGTGACTATTTAAAAAATACGAGTTGACCTTTAAATGATCTTGAAAATGGAGGTCAAGGTCAAAATAAAGGTCACCAGCTTATGGCCCTCTTTGATCCCAATAACTTTTATTCGGATTATATTTCATAAAAATCACGATCTACCAGCTACTTCGTACCAATAACATATTTGACCTTCAAATAACCTCTACATTTCATTTCGACCCCCCATAAAGATACATATCTGAACGTAAAATTTTGCGCTCTTTCAGAATACGAGGTCAAAAATAGGGGTTTCTATTTGAAAAACAAGTTGACCTTCAAATGACTTTGAAAATAGAGCTCAAGGTCAAAGTCATCATAAGGTAGCTCACTTAAATCCCTACAACTTTTATTCAGATCATTTTCCTTGAAACTTCATTACTGAAGAGTTATTTGGGGTGGGATATTAAAATGGGACATCCTGTATATGATTTTATATAAATATAATGTTTTCATATTTATATAATCTATTTCGTTCGGACAATAAGAAAAAAAGTTATAAGTGTTTCTGTTTTTCTATAAATTAACTGATATAAGTAACTACTAACTTGATTAAATATGATGAATATAAATATAATTTAAAGCCCTCATAAGAGATACAACTCAAACATATTACATGATTTAATATAAGACAAAATTGCTATAAAATTTCTGTACAGAATGTTCGGTAATTAGCTGCCAATCCAAAATGTGAATGTAGATTGGGTTAAGCTTAAAAGAAAAGTAAAATATAATTTTGCAAGAATCGCAATAATTATCGAATTATTAATGACAAAAATCTGAGTAGTGGGAGTGCGCTGACATAGATGATTGGAGAAGCGTTGCAGCTGCTCGGGCTACAGCACGGCCCAGTTGACCAAATAATTGTTGTCAGTGTGCGGCGACAGGGAAGACAACGAGTCGCTATTCGTGTTTTATCTCGCCGCACCTACGTCTTGCCGCATGCCGCCAATAGTTGGTGGTCGACTGGGCCGCACAATGGCCCAAGAGGTTGCGTCGTTTCTCCAATCACCCTTCTTGGCGCGCGCCTATTCGTCAAATTTCTGTCATTACTAATTTGATAATTATTGTGATTTTTGCAAAATTGTATTTTACATTTCATTTCAGTTTAACCCAATCTACCTTCATACTTCGGGTTGGCAGCTAATTACCGAACACCTTGTATATAGGGTGTCTCATAACTAATGTTGCAGAGCTCGTGATGAAAACATAAAGCGGGTTAAGTCAAATATAAAAGTCCCATATCGTTTTGCGAGAATCGCAATAACTATCGAGTTGTTAATGACAGAAATTTGGAGTGTCCACTCCAATGACAGAGGAGTGGGAGCGTGCCGACATAGATGATTGGAGAAACGTTGCAGCTGCTCAAGCCACAGCGCAGTCCAGTCGATTCAGAAACTGTTGCCAGCGCGCGGCGAGGGGAAGAACAACGCGCCGCTATTCGTTGTTTTATTTCGCCGCACCTATGTCTCGCCGCACGCCGTCAACAGTTGCTGGGCCGACTGGGCCGCGTTGTAACCCGAGAAGCTGCGACGCTTCTCCAATCATTTATCTCAGCGCGCATTCATTCGTCAGATGTCCATAATTAATAACTCGATAATAATTGCGAATCTCGCAAAACGATATGGGTACTTTTATGTTTGTCTTAACCCAATCTACCTTCACACTTCGGGTTGGCAACTAATTACCGGACACCCTGTATTATTTCGAATATTTTGTATATTACATATCGAAAGATATTTGAAAAACTATTTATATAATACAATGTTATACTTTTGTAACATGCAATGTAGCGCTTTGCAGTATTTTTGCTTACCTTTTAAAAGTGGTACTAACCGACCCCAGCACGTTATAGCCCCTTTTCTATTAAACTGGCCAAGTGCGAGTTCCATGTAAAACAGAGGTATACCACCAACTATCAGCATTATGCAGTAGGGAACCAAAAATGCTCCTGTGGACAGAGACATGAGCAATCTAATAGATTTACAATAAATCAGAAGCCATATATCATAACGATTATTAAAAGTTTCAATAATTCTTACATTGTAGTCGATTACATCATGTCTTTAATGTAATATGGTTCTATTTGATTATCATGAACGATTTCAATCTCTTAACGGTAAGTAGATTAAAAAAAATCCGATTATTCTTCCATCTAATAATCTAGCGAGTTGTCTAGAGAAAAGGATGGAGAGTTCCAGCAGGCAATTCCAATATCTTGAAACAAAAGCCTATTGTGTGACCAAAGCGGGATCACCAGTTATTACGTATCCTCCCAAGTGAATAAAAGAGGGAAAAGATGGGGGAAAAGTATCGATTAAATTATGGAAGAAGAGGACAAAAGGAAAATAAAAAATAAATAAATTAGAATACGGAAAGTTGATAAATAGTAAGAAGTATATATGCAGGATGTTTTAGAAATAGGTGGCCAAGCTTTAAAAGCAAATTTTACTCATTGTAAGAATAAAAATAATCATATCATACTTCCAGAAATGCTTCTTTTTCAAATTATAAACACTTTTTATCCGTAATAGATTTTGTAAAAACATGGAATAAGTTGCCATTTTAACATCTTAACTTTTAAACTTTTAAGTAAAAACTAATTCCAATTCCAAACAGACTCATTTGCTAACTTATTTGGTTCTAACAGAAGGTGAGTAAAGGATAATGATTAGGAAATATGTTGTTCGTAAATACAAAGTGTTTATAACTTGGAAAAGAAGTCGAATCCATGTTCATATAATTTTTTTCATTCTTAAAATAAATAGGATATGCTTTTAAAATTTCGTCTCCTATTTCTGAAACACTTTGTATAGCGACCAAAAATTAAAATAGATAACTTATTATTCCATAGTATGTTTTTGTTAGATATATGTACATTTCTTTAAATTTGTGATTAATTTTTTTGTATTATGTGTTATCAATTTCATATCCAAGCATCATAAATGTACGATTTTATAATTGCTGAATATATTATGTAAGATTACATTTCATGCAGAATAACTAGAAATTGTTTAATAATATTTTGTTAATAATGTTACTTAACAATGTAACATAACATGTTTCTTTTAATTAAACAGGAAACGTATCGACATTTTTGCATAATAATTATTATACATTTCTGTGTAATAAGTTGTATTATAAAAATATTTGCAATTTGTACAATAATTTTTATTTATTGTAATATAATTTAATTTAAACGAAAGGTAAATATTTACCTTTATGAACCCTCCGCCAATGACCTTGACTTTGTTATATGTTATTGAGGATACTCTCTTGAGTAACATTTAAAAACTAAACTAAACTAAAATTAAAAACATTTAGTTGTCGTTCGTCATTTGTTAAAAAATTATTAACAAAAAAGTTTCGGTAAATATATAGAATATTGGCATATCCGCTCTAATTTCTTTGATCTTCACATATGTTATCAAAAATATGTTCCAGAGTAACTTCCTCCAAGTTTTAAATAGCGGTCATCTTTTATAAAAAAAGTTACCAACAAAAGAAGTTTGAGGAAATAAACATACCTGTGAGCAGCAAGTGGAATATATTTCTTAAATCTTCCGCCTTGTTCGTAACTCTTTTATAAAAGGTGACCTCTACCTAAAACTTGCAGGAGGTTACTCTGGAATACAGTACATATGAGCTCTTCAAAAAAATCCTAACTTAATCTAATTTATTGCATCTTTATATATTGTTGCACGTTGTTGAAAAGATTAAAACCTTTAAAATTCACGCCCAAGTATATAAAGATGTAATAAGTTAGGTTAGGTTAAATTTTTTTTAGAGGGGGTGCGGAAGAAAGGCTCCGCTTATATGTACCGTTTAAAATTTTTTAATGTATATTCGAGATTTAATATACGTTCAAGATGTATTGAATATACAAGCAACATTTATTATATTTATAAGCAGTACATGTCTTTGAGAATGGGAAGCCTTTCCTCTCCTCTGCTCACATATGTGTGTATAAAGTTTACCGTGCGTACATGTATATTGTGTCGAAAAATTACGTTCCACTAATGAAATGTTTTTTGTTAATAACTTTTTAACAAATGACGAGCGACGACTAAAACCTCTTGAATTTTATTCAAAAGGGTGTTCTCGATAACATATGACAAGATCAAAGTCATTGGCGGAGGATACGTAAAGATAAATGTTTATCAAATGAGATTTGTTGATGCATATGTGATCTAAAATTCAGTAAACTATAATTAACGTTCGGCTATATGAATATTCGGCGACGATTAATTTTAGGCAACGCGATTTTACTGACAAGACTAGAAAAGATCTTACCCTAAAAAATACATAATTACAAAAATCGAATTTTAGTTTCATTCCCCACGAAAGTTTCATAAAAAAAAAATACAATATATTCTACAGAATTCGTTTATTTGTCTTAATATCGAGAACTCGTCTACAAAATATTATATAATCTGATTTCCAGACTTTTTTGAAAACCATAACACGTTTTTGAAAAAACACTAATTTATAGTTCCTGCCGGTTTGACAATTGACTCACTAATGTCAACGTATTAATGCTACCTCGCCACATTTTCGAAACTTGACTATCGAATTACGTGCCTAAAAGCTTTGGTTTTACCTCGCTACCGGTGCCCTAAATAACGCACAATGCAGTTATGGAACTAAACCACTGGTATAAGTGCATTACGTATCACATTTTTTCATGGATTTCTTTCCAAGCATATATGTGCAAACATATATGTGTCCGCGCACGCGTACATGTGATACAGTTTTTTTATTTATATAGGGTGTCCTATTTTAAAAAACGCACCTCGATAATTCTTCAACGAAGTATTTTCAGAAAAAATGTTTCGAACAAAAGTTGTATGATTTCAAGGGGGACATAAAACAATTATACTATTTTGTTTACAAATGGCATCACTTTCTAAATATTCACTGGTCATTATTTTTCTTAAATGGAAATCCCAATTTTTTATTACATCGTCTTTTTCTACCAATTAATTTAAACAACTCTTGTCTGAAACATTTTTTTATTTGCCTAATATTTTTTTAGATATTTAAGGAAAATTTGATAACTTTTTCAATATTAACTCACGATATTTCGTTAACTATTTGACAAAAGAAAAAGTGGTACTAGATTTTTCTGCTCTCAAGAATATTTAAGATTTAATCTCAAGAATATATTGTTATAATAGTGTCCTGACTTTTATTAACTTACTGACTTTTGGAAATTTCAAAATCATCAAATTAACAAAAGTCAGGGCGCTATTGTAACAATATATTCTTGAGACCAAGTAGAGCAAAAAAGTCTAGTATCACTTTTCTTCCGACAAGTAGTTAACGAAATATCGTGAGTTAAATATTGAAAAAATTATCAAGTTTTCCTTAAATATCGCAAAAAATATTAGGTGCGCAACTAAGTTCCCGCTGTTTTTCAAGAGATGGCTCCAGTAGTAAGTGCTGGTCGATTGTGACATAACCAAAACGTCATGAACCAAGCTTAGACATATGGTAAACAAACCGCTTTGACACATTAGTGATTTTGTTTTTACGTCATATACTTTTGGTTGTGTGAAAATGTCTGATTTTGTGCCAAATAATCGTCATTTGCGGGAAGTGTTGCTTTTCTTCTTTCATTCGAAGAAAACGGCGGCTGAAGCGCATCGAGAACTCCAAAAAGTTTACGGAGATGCTGCTCTAAGTGAAACAACGTGCCGTGATTGGTTCCGTCGCTTCAAAGACGGTGATTTCGATGTTGACGACCGTTCGCGTGAAGGAAGGCCAAAAACCTTCGAAGACGCTGAATTGGAGGCATTGCTCGATGAGGATCCGTGCCAAACGCAAAAAGAGCTTGCTTCAGCATTAGGAGTTACCCGCCAAGCCATTTCCAAGCGATTGCATGCGTTGGGAATGATTCAAAAACAAGGAACTTGGGTTCCTTATGATTTGAAGCCAAGAGACGTTGAGCGTCGTTTTTTCGCCTGTGAACAACTGCTCCAGCGGCAAAAAAGGAAAGGTTTTCTTCATCGCATCGTTACGGATGATGAAAAATGGATTCATTACAGCAACCCAAAGAGAACAAAATCATGGGGACTGCCCGGTCATGCTTGTACGTCGTCGGCTCGGCCGAATATTCACGCTGCGAAGGTTTTCTGTGTATTTGGTGGGACCAGGGCGGTGTTATTTATTATGAGCTGTTGAAACCGAACGAAACCATCACTGGGGAACGGTATCGAACTCAATTGATGCGATTGAGCCGAGCACTGCGCTAAAAGCGGCCACAATACGAGCAGAGACACGAAAAAGTGATTCTACAGCATGACAACGCTCGGCCTCACGTTGCCAAACCCGTTAAAACCTACTTAGAAACGCTCAAATGGGAAGTCCTGCCCCACCCGCCATATTCCCCAGATATTGCGCCGTCCGATTATTACTTGTTCCGTTCGATGGCACATGGTCTGGCTAATCAGCAGTTCCGCTCATATGAAGACATTTCAAAATGACTTGATTCGTGGATAGCCTCAAAAGACGAACACTTCTACCGTGACGGTATTCGAGCTCTGCCAGAAAGATGGGAAAAAGTTGTCACTAGCGATGGGCAATATTTTGAATGATTCATTTGTAACCATTTTTTCACAATAAAGTTACATTTTCATCAAAAAAACAGCGAGAACTTAGTTGCGCACCTAATATTAGGCAAATAAAAAAATGTTTCAGACAAAAGTTGTTCAAATTAATTGGTAAAAAAAAGACGGTATAATAAAAAATTGAGGTTTTCATTTAAGAAAAGTAATGATCAGTGAATATCTCGAAAATAGTGCCATTTGTAAACAAAATAATATAGTTGTTTTAAGTCCCCCTTGAAATCATACAACTTTTGTCTAAAACATTTTTGCTGAAAATGCTTCATTGAAGAATTATCGAGGTGCGTTTTTTAAAATGGGACCTGTATACTGTACCTGCTTTCTTTATATAGCATTTTTATATTTATTTATATAGCATTATATAGTACCTACCAAAAGTTCCGGGCCACCTAAATAATTTTTGAATGGTTTGAAATATAGGATTAAAATTAATAGAGATACAATAGGATCACAAAATCTATTATTTAACCATAAAAACACCTACCTCCACACCCCCGGGGGACGGGGGGAGGGGGGAGACAAAAATCTTAAATGACATGTGGGGTTGGGTGAGGGCTCGTTCAAAAGGGCTTTCCGAGACGAAAACAACGCGTGGTCGCCGAGGTCTCTACGATTTTTTTTCGCACAGTTATGATCATTTGAACATTTCTATTGAGATTTTGCGATAGCGAGGGCCCACGGCGACAAAAAAGAAAGATAAGGCTTCACGCGGGCACGCGCGTTTTTGAGAGAGAGAGAGAGAGAGAGAGAGAGAGTGTGTATGTATGTGTGTGTGTGTGTGTGTGTGTGTGTGTGTGTGTGTGCGCGCGCGTGTGTGTGCATGTCCGGTCAACCAAGGTAAGACCGCTAGCGTGTCCGGCCAACTAAGGCAAGACCAGAATAGGAACATTGGTGTATGTGAAGGAATAAAAACACAAATTATTTTATCAAATGTTCAAATTGATGTCCTTCGACAACTTGGCAGTGTCCTAAGCGAACGTAATACGTATCGATAACGTTAGTTAAAAAATCGGGTGTGATTGAATTTGAAACGTTCGCTATTTCTTCCCGCAGCTCTTGTAAATTTTCGAACCTAGTCTCATAGACCTCTGCTTTCAAATACTCCCAGTAAAGTTTAATGGGGTCAGATCTGATGATCTCGGTGATCATTCTATTGTACCTCTTCTACCAATCCATCGATTAGTAAAAACATTGTTGAGAATATTTCGAGCTTCCAGAGAAAAATGAGCCGGAGCCCCATGCTGCTGAAACCAAACATTGTGGAAAGCTTCTCCAGCAATATCCTGAATCACTGAATAGCCAGTATCACTTGGTTTCTTAGCAAATTGCAATAATTTTGAGAATTTATGTTTCCTTCAATAAAAAACGGTCCTATTATATGATTAAGCATTATTCCGGCCCAAACGTTAACTTTCTGAAGATACTGCGTGTGACTGTCCCTCATCCAACCGTTTAATTCAAATGTTGCTTCGTCAGAAAAACAGATCTAGTTGAAAAACTGACGATTATCAGCAAGTTGTGTCATCATTGTGTCGCAAAATTCCACTCTTCTATCATAATCGTCTTTGGATAGCTCCTGGATTAGATGTATTTTGTAAGGATGATAGTGATGCTTCTTCAAAATTCGATGGACTGATGTGCTAATATCATTCTCTTGAGCTGCTCTCGAGACCGATGTATGGGGATTATCGTATACAGTTAGCAGAACATATAAAGCTTTTTCGTCATTACTACCACTTTTGAGTCTTCCACATCTAGGTGCATCTTTAATTACATCGGTTCTTTGGAACGACCAACAGTTCTATCAACAGTTGACTTTGAAATTGGTTCACGGTCAGGATATATGACATTGAATAAATCCGCTACTTCTCTATAGGACCTTATTCTGTCGCCATCCCCTCTTATTATCAATACAGTGATCTTTTCGGTATCAGTTAAATGCATTTTCTGACAATAGAAATGTACTAAAAGTTGTTTGGTTTGGACTCAAATATCAATGCTTGTATGCCGGCGACCTATGATATGAAATGCAGTAGTTGATGTTTCCTCAAAGAGTTCTCACTTGTAAACTTATTATTTCACGCGGTCGCTTGTGAATTTTCGAGAGCGCTTGTCTAATATCTTTGTTGCTTTAGTATTTTTCATTTTAATACATTTTTGAAAATAGAATTCTGGCAATAGAAATATACTAAAAGTTGTTTAGTTTGAACTCAAATATCAATGCCCGTATGCCGGCGACCTATGATATAAAATGCAGTAGTTGATGTTTCCTCAGAGAGTTCTCACTTATAAACTCATTATTTCACACGGTCGCTTGTGAATTTTCGAGAGTGCTATCTAATATCTTTTTTGTTTTAGTATTTTTCATTTTAGAACATTTTTGAAAATGTATACTTAAAACTTCAATAACTTATCGATCTTTGGAAATTTCAAAATTATTAAATTAATAAAAGTTAGGGCACTATTATAGTAATATATTCTTAATAGTAAATAAAGTAAAAAAGTCTAATACTATTTTTTCTTTCGACGAATATTTAACGAGATATCGTAAGGTAAATGTTGGAAAAGTTACCAAGTTTTCCTTAAATATCTCAAAAAATATTAGGCAAATAAAAAAATGTTTTAAACAAAAGTTGTTAAAATTAATTGGTAGAAAAAGAAGATATAATAAAAAATTGGGCTTTCTATTTTAAAAAATTAAGTTGACTTTCAACCTTGAAAATGCCCTCCAAATAAAAAACTGATAATTGTCTTTCCCCTTCAAAATCATAAAAAACGTGTTTTAGCTTTTTTTAATATCTTTCATAGTTTTCGAGATTTTTTAATACGAAAGTTAAAATAGGATACCCTATAGATATACACACACATAATCTCGTTTTCCTAAAAATTGAATTGTAAAAGCATATAATTTCTATTTTTCTGACACTTTTTAATTTTTGTAAAATTATTGGATAGAAGTAAATGTAAATTTAAAAAATTTTACATTTTTGAAGAATGTAAATACACTATTATAAAACTTTTATGAAATATCATAAAACTTTTATAAAACATCTTTTTCATATACGTCATAGTTTTGAAAATATTCACTATATCTAAAACAATCCATTATTCTATTTTCAAGGAGTTATTTTAATCTATAAACCTTAATAATAACACATATAAAAAATATAAATCTAATATTTTTTGTGCTTTACAATACGTTCAAAGCCCATCAAGATCAATGAAAAACAGTTCTCTTATTAGCCAGTTCTCTTAATAGTTATACAAGAAAAAATACCAATATTTAAGATATCGTTCTATACATAAAGATATATTTTATATAATTAAGTTATTTTTATATAATTTTTTATAATTATAACTATAATTATAATCTATATAATTAATTTATATTTTATATGTGTATTTGTATCTTTTCTTTCATAATTTTTAACATCACATTATGTCGTTATGCAACATTAACAAGACATCAATTAAGGATAATCAGTACAAGTTGACATATCAACACATTTCTCTGAATTATAATCAGAAAACATTAATAACGCCTCCCGTAGAATAATAACGACGTAGCCACCGTTCAGCATGCAGAGCAGTATCGTGCACGTCCATGATCAAAGGCCTATCCCAAATGGGAAATTATAATTAATTAACGTAATTGAAAATTAGCGACCGATCTGCCTCGTCCTAATAGCGCGGAGCCGTGCGCTCTACTCTGCTGTCAATTAAATTAGTATCCGCTTTTGAGGAACCTCTGTATCACTGACACTGGCCCTAATTGTATTCCTACTGGGGACTCGATAAAGCCTATATTAATGCTTTCGCCACCGTCATTGTCACCTTTATCGCCGTATCGCTATTGCCGTTGCCGTCGTCGTCATCGTCATTGTCATCATTATTATTATCATTATTTCTTGTACAAACACAATAGCTTGCAGCTATATTGCTATAACATTGCAATATTATATACAATGCAATGTTGCAGAGACATTAATAAAGACATAAATTTGCAATATAATTCTAATAATATTATAGCAATATCTTGAAAACATTGTGAAAATAACATAATATAGTTTGACTTGTTTACTGGTTATTCTCGTTGTTGGTACTTCAAATTGAGTAAAATTTTATGCTAATAATTAACATTTAATGATAATCATTAATATTAGAAAATTTGTTAATCCACTATTTTTCTTATACAGTGCTGGCAAAAAATTCCGCAACGGTTGAAAATTTTGGAAAATATTGATTTCTTAGAAAAATGTTTCAAACAAAAAGAATAGGGCTTAAAAAAACTATTAGATATTGATTTTTATCTGATATTGGTATGAACTTGAAAAGCTCGGTCATGGTCAACACAAAAATCTTAAACGGAAATCCTTATTTTTTATTACACCGTCTTTTTCTACCAATTAGTTTGAACAACTTTTACCTAAAATATTTTTTTATTTGCCTAATATTTTTTGAGATATTTAAAGAAAACTTGATAACTTTTTCAATATTTAACTTACGATATCTCGCTAACTATTTGCGGCAGAAAAAATGGTACCAGACTTTTTTGCTTTATTTAGTTTCTAGAATATACTATTACAATAGTATCCTGACTTTTGTTAACTTATTGACTTATGGAATTTTCAAAATCATCAAAGTATCAAAGTCAGGGCGCTATTGTAACAATATATTCTTGAGACTAAGTAGAGCAAAAAAGCTTATTACTATTTTTTCTTCCGACAAATAGTAAGATATCGTAAATTAAATATTGAAAAAGTTATAAAGTTTTTCTTGAATATCTCAAAAAAATATTAGCCAAATAAAAAAAAGCTTTAGACAGAAGTTATTCAAATTAATTGATAGAAAAAGATGGTGTAATAAGAAATAAAGATTTTCGTTTAAGATTTCATCAATATGTTGATGATGACCAAGCTTTTCGAGGTCATACCAAGGTCAAATAGATATATATCATCATCTGATAGATTTTTTAAGCCCTATTCTTTTCGTTCGAAACATTTTTCCAAGAAATCAATATTTTCAAAATTTTCAACCACTGCGGAACTTTTTGCCAGCATTGTATTTTTTATACTATTGTTTCATATAATATTAGGTGTAATATTTATTAAGTTTCTTTATTATATTATAATGTTATAATATTAGATAAATTAATTTGGTGTCTTCACATTTTCTCGTCCTTAAATTATATTTTAAATTTAACTCTACGTCACAATGGGACACATATCCCACTTATATTTTATTTATTTTTTGATTATATTTCGTGGAATTCATCAATTTTAATGATTCTCTTTTGCTTATTCACTATTTGAATACTTAATTATGATAAATGTTCATTGATTTCATCAATATTGTTTATATTTTCTTTATTATAGACAAATTGGGATGAGAAAAAGCGTTTTTTATAAATTCGTTTCTGAAAAAATCCTCCATAAACATATTGTTCTTTATCTAAATTTATATTTTTGAAATCGCTGATTACTAATCCGCTATCAGATATGGGTAAAAGAAAGTATTTTTTGTTATAAACCAAATATTGAGGCTAAATTTAAAAAATATGTAGAATTGCGCTGAAAAGTTGATATTCTAAGTATCGTTTTTCTACAAAGAAGCAGTTTTATACAAGGTGTCCCGGGAGGAAAGTCAATATTTCGTGGGGGTATAGAATGAGGTAATATAAGGCAAAAATATTATATAAACATGGTGTCGTCCATTACTATATAAACTTATATAAACCTATACTTATATAAACATGGTGTCGTATACATACTTTCCGAGATACAGTTATGTTAAATTATACGTCGGAATTGTCTAATATGAGTTGAAGTTTACTGCAATTACATTGTAATACATCTATCATAACAAATTTTCGAATATTTCGCCACGTACTTCGATACATTTGTCACATCTTGTGAGAACATGGCGGGTTGCGTGCCGGAAGGCATCTTCACGGCTTCTAATTTGGTCAACAGCGGCTATTACGTGTACAATAAGTTCATCCCGTGTATTCACTTTAGTTTTATACACCTCGCACTTTAACCAACCCCATAAGCAGAAATCCAGGGGAGTTAGGTCAGGTAATCTTGGTAGCCACTGCACTGTTCCACCGCGACTGATCCAGAGATGTGGAAACACTGCATTTCAGTGTTCTCTCACAAGATGTGTATTATGAGGAGGTGCTCCGTCGTATTGAAAATACATTGTTTTTCATGTAGCCAAGGAAATATCTTCTAGTTGTTGTGGAAGCGTATTTTGTAAAAAGTCGAGGTAACTCTGCTCTGTCATACGATTTTGTAAAATAACGGGACTAATCAGCATTTCATTAATCATGCCACACCATACGTTGACGGAGAAACGAACTTGGAAATTCTGTACAACAATGGCGTTAGGGTTATCTTGCGACCAACGATGGGTGTTACGTGTATTATGCCATTACGTGTAAATGTTGCCTCGTCACTGAAAAGTATGACGGGAATCAATTCAAGATAATTCTGTAGCTACTGACAAAACTGTAGACATGTGGCTCCATCTCCTTCATGGAGATTTTGTACTCGTTGCGGATGAAATAGGTACAGATGTTGGTCATGCAGTATCCGTCAGACACGTGTCCGAGGAACACCAGTACGTGCAGAGACCCTTCTTGTACTAGTCGTAGGGCTCCTTTGTACCATTTGAAGTACATTTTCTTCTTCCTCAACATTTCTCTCAACTCTACGTTCAGATGTGATATGAACACCATTTTCACGTAAGTGGTTTGAGAATATTCTTCGGTCTGGAATGCGGCGCATCGGAAAACGACGATGATATTCTTCAACGGCTGCGGGAGCACTGCCATCATAATACCCATATCATAAACCCATATCATAAACCCATATCATAAACATAAACCATATCTACATTAGAAAACACGTGCGGCATGTCTGCAGTGTGTCACAAACAGCAGGACAGATCACCAGGTGTGTTTCGTTAACCTTTCCAATTGATACACAGCCTGCAGCGCTCCGTTACAGTGAAGAATGAAATCCCAATGACGCGCCAACTTTAAATTCGGACGTGTAATTTAACATAGCTGTATCTCGGAAACCAGTAATAAACGACACTATGTTTATATAACATTTTTGCCTTATATTACCTCATTCTATACCCTCACGAGATATTGACCTTTCCTCTCGGGACACTCTGTATGTTATATTTACCATTTTGAAGTCGCTGATTACGAATCTGTTGATAAATTTTTATTATATTAGTATTTTTACATGATATAAATAAAATATTGAAGAAAAACACAAAAATTGTGGAATAGCGTTGGTCGATAATCTTCGACGTTTTTCTCTTTATATTCATAGTCTTGAATTCGTTACATATGTGTAGATAGTTCAAAAATTTATCAGGTATTTTGCTATAAATAATTTATTTATTATTCTTTCGACAAATGATGATTTTTCTTTGTAAAGAAAGCGACATATGTTTCTATATAAATTTGGATGTACTAAACACGAATTTGCTATTAGAATTGACCTAGGAATTCAATCTTCTCAGTGAAATAAGTATTTATATTTATTCCTAAGTAACAATCATTTTGCGTTAGACATGTTGGATCCCATTTTTCCCAAATTCGAATAACAGATTCGAACTCAACGACTCCAAAAATGCGAAGAATAATAATTTTTGTGTAGGTAGGTTCGTCAACTATAACAATGGGGGCTAGGAGAGAGGGTGGGTGTCCTCTCTCTCCTCCAGTTAGACCAGGAGGCCAACCCGACCGGGTAACCGGTTGGGGCGCAGCACTCGGGCGAGGGACCCTCGGAGAGCCCCAAGGACGGGGTGTCGGGGAGGGAATCCCCGACTGCTGGCGCAGTTTCCCCGACTCCTCCCACTCCCAGCCCGCCTGGCAGGCACTCCGGGGGAGTTTAAGCCGGTAAGAGTCCGGCATAACCCTACCTACCCCCCCAAGGAGATTGGGGTATCCATGAGGATTTCCCCCCCGTAAACAAAAAAAAATGTTCGTCAACTAAATATCCTTTCAAGCCGCCATATTGCGTCTTTCATCTTGAATCACATTTTTTTCAAAATTCTGATGGCAAATTCGAACTCAGCGACCCTAAAAACGTATAAAATCACAATTTTTGTGAGAATTCGACCATTCATTTAATTGTCTCATTCAATTGACTCATTTAATTGACTCAAAGGGTTAAATAATTTTCCGCCATATTATAGTTTAGAAGAGGCGTCATTTCTGTTTATAAAATTATGTACATTGTAACTTAGGTATGTTCTGTTTATTCTATTTACTGAATTATATACATGTAATTTAACTGTATGATCAATATAATCTTAAAAATCAATTGTGCTCATGATAATCGTTGACTAGATGTATATCAGGCATTGAATTCTCTTTATGTTTCAGTTAAAAAGAATGTTAGTGAAGTAAACAAAATTATGTGTTCAACATTAGGTGAAGACATTATAACATATAAAACATGTAAAAGTGATTCCAAAAATTTTTGGAAAGAAACTTTGAATTGACTAATTTGGTCAACCCAAGAAATTAAAAAATAATTATTTGCAGGATGTATTAAATACAAATCCAACTTAACACTTCCACAAAAACACAAAAAGAACTGGCGGAACAACTGTTAGCCGAGAAGCTGTAAGTTTATGTTTAAAACAAATGAGAAAAATTTAAAAAGAAAGCAAGTGGGTTCCTTATTTTTCCAGTGTCGATAACAAAAAGGCGTTACATACACTATTTTGTCTTTATTATCAAGATATCAAAAAAACAGTTTTTTTATATGAAATTATTATAAAAGATGAAAAATGGATTTTGTATGACAATTTAAAACATCGGAAGTTATGGGTGGATTCCAAAAAAACCATCCATTTCAACACTAAAACCCAATATCTACATCAGAAAGATATTGCTATTAGGGATATGAAGTTATATAGGGTATTAAAAAGTATACTGACAAATTCTACAATAAGAGATGATAGAAGATACGTAAATAAACAATATGAGGTAGGAAATTAATAATTAGAAACACATTATGTATGAAATATAAAATGTTAAAATAATACCGTTATTATATAATTGCATTTTACCAACATATCTTTTTATATATGTAAGTAGAAGAAATGTACTCAATTTCAACTAAATAGCAATATTAGCACATAATTAGCTAAATATGTTTAAATTTTGTAACATTAAACAATAGAAGAATGTATTCAGTCAATAGATATATAGCTCAAAATGTAATCTTTCTACAATACGTTGTTACATGGTTTTATTTTCTGCGCATTTTACGTCTTAAAATTATTGAATTATTATTTCATTTATTGGAAATTGAGTGCATTTATTCATTATTATTAAATATGAAAAAGTATGTCGGTAAAGTGCAATTGTATAACGGTATTTATTGTATAATAACGGTATTTTTCTTTAACATCTTTACTTCGCATAGAAGTGCATCCTAGTCACGACGGTTGCATTCGCGTCGTCTCTGTGCGCACTAATAAGGGTGTTTATAAACATCCTGTTACTAAGTTATGTGTTTTGCCTATTTCGTCTTAGTTGTATGAAAATATTATTGATTGTTATTCAAGCTTTTGTTATATACATTGCGCATTATAACTATTGGAATATTCGTTTTCATTTTCGTGTTGATTGAAATCCAATGCTTTCAAGGTGGGCGGGATGTTGCATATAGATTTGTTTAAGCTGCCCACTCAGCTAGTAGTAGCATTTCGGGGTAGGGTGGCGCTGTGCCCTGCGGTGACTTAGTTTTATTCTTTTTATTCTTCTTTATATGGTGTATGTAGAGAGTGAGAGACAATATGGCGTGTGTGACGGCAGTTATAAAACAATAAAAAAGGAAAATTTTTTGTTTCACGTTGGTTCATCCTTTATAATCACCCAATTAGAAAGAATATACACATACGGCACGAGCCGTATACACGAGCGTAAGCACGCTCACAAGACGGTGTGCAGATACAACTTTTTCAAAACCCTACCTTTGTATTTTGCGTAAGCTATTCCCAAGATATGAAGCTTCAAAGTTGACATACTGCCGATATTTGCATTACATGATGCACACCGCGGGGAGGTTGCTCGGTCGGATTTGTACATCATAGTTTACTTTCCTTCGAGAATCACCTCGATGGCGCTTTCCCTCATCGATGGATAGGTCAGTTATTGTGAAGCCCGACACCCGTAGGATGCCGCGCTGTGTTACCTCAGCTTATAAAAGCTATACGCTACACAAACTAACCACTTTCACAGCGAGTTGTCTTCATACCACTAAAACGGACAATGGAAAAATCCAGCAGCGCCTGCGTGGGTCGTACTTCGCAGGGTGAGCGGTTTAGTCGTGACGCGCGCGACGACTCCGGTTAGGGTGTCGTCTCGCGCGCTACGTCCACGGGGAACCACGGGGAGGTCCGCTCATTTGTATCCCGAGCCCGGACACACGCTCTGACCCTGATGGATAGATCAGGATGGTCCAGTTTGGTAACCACCAAGATCACTCGACTTTACTCCTCCGGATTTTTATCTGTGGGGATTTTTGAAAGATGCAAACTGCCAACCGCCAACGACGTGGCAGGATATGATGGATCGTATCAGAAATGCGTGTCGAGCGATTCCAGCAAACGTTCTTCTGAAACTTGTCAAAAGTTTCGAAAAGAGAGTTCGAATGTGCCGAACTGTCGATAGCGGCGTTTTGGAACATCTATGATGAATGAACTCCCCTCCCCACACACACACAATCGACCCTTTTTAGGACCACATATACAATACCGACCGAGCAACCTCCCCGCGGTGTACATCGGGTAATGCAAATGCTGGCAGTATGTCAACTTTGAAGCTTCATATCTTGGGAATAGCTTATACAAAAGACAAAAGTAGGTAGTGTTTTGAAAACGTCTCGACAAGGGCTACAAGAATATGCATTAAAAATGGGGGTTCCATTTAGGATTTTAAAGTTGATCTTTACGTGACCTTTAAAAGACAATCCAAGGTCAAGCCAAGGTGACCGTCAGATGTCCCCCTCTGAACCATACAACTTTTGTTTGAAATATTTTTCGCGATCTGGTTTAACTGACGAAATATTTCCGATTGTCGATTAAAATGGACCCTGTATACAGGATGTCCCATTTTAATGTGCACCTCGATCATCATTGCAGGGAGCAGTCGTAGGAAAAAATGTTTCAGACAAAAGTTGTATGGTTCAAAGGAGGTTATTTGATGGTGACCTTCGTCTTGACCTCGGAGTCAAACTTGAAGGTCATTCGAAGGTTAACATAACAATTTTAAATGGAAACCTCTATTTTTCGGTACATATTCGTGTAGCTCAGCTCCACGAGAGAGCTCCACAGTTTGGAGATTTTCCAAAACATTAGAATTAAGTATTTTTTTATTCAATATTTTCCGAGTTACAAGGCTTGAAACAATACTCCGGCATTACTCAAGGTGTACCACGTGGAGGTTGCTCTGTCAAATTTACATCTTTTTCGTCTTGTGCGTGTGCGTGTGCGTGTGCGCGTGTGTGTGTGTGTGCGTGCGTGCGAGCGTGTGTGTGTGTGTGTGTGTGTGTGTGTGTGTGTGTGTTGGTAATATTTTTCAAGCTATTGTTTTTTACTTTTTCAATTAATTAAATGTTCAAAAATGTCTTCCTTCTACTGTTTGGCAATGTACTGTTTGGCAATGAGCTAAACGTTCATAGAAACTATTGAGTACATGGCTTATTTGTTCTAAAGTGATCAAAGATGCTTCCTGCATTATTCGATTCTTCAGGTCTTCCAAATTACATAGTTTCGTCACATAAACCTTATTTTTGATGTGTCCCTAAAAAAAGAAATCAAGAGGAGATAGATCAGGTGACCTACAAGCGGGCCACTCAATGGCACCTCTCCTACCCTATCCATTGATTAGGAAAAGAACGGTTTAAAAATTCTCGAACTCATACCGCAAAATGAAGTCCTGCTCCATCTTGCTGGAACCAAACGTTTTGCATGTTTGCGTCAAATAAATTTTCAATTTCAGGAATTATATGATCTCACAATAAATTTTCATATTTTTCAGCATTTAGATCACCATCTATGAAAAATGGGGATATAATACTGCGACTACAGATCCCTGTCCAAACATTCAATTTTTGTGGATATTGTGTGCGAAGATCACTCATCCAATGTGGATTTTCGTCACTCCAATATCTACAATTGTGGCGATTAACAGCACCATTTATTTGAAATGTGGCTTCATTACAAAAAATAACAAAATTCAAAAAGTTAACATTATCATCACACCGATGCATCAGTTCTTCACAAAACTGAATTCTTCTATCAAAATCATTTTTCATAAGTTCTTGAGCGATAACAATTTTATACAGATAATATTTATGCTTTTTTAAAATGTTAGAAACGTTGCCTTCACTGATATCATGGGCTTGTGCTGTTCTTGATAACAACAAATTAGGATTTTCCTGAAATGATTGAAGAACATCCAAAGTTTTATCATCATTAGTTGCGGATTTTGGCCTTCCGCTGCGAGATCGATCCTTAACTGTTCCCGTTTTAAAAAAACGAGTCACTGTTCTACAAACGGTAGATTTAGAAATAGGATCGAGATCAGGATGTGTAACATTGAATAGATCAGCTACTTCTTGATATGATCTAATACGGTCACCAAATCCTCGATAAATAAGTAGCAATATTCTTTCTTTTTCGGTCAACATTTTTCAGAGAAAAATATGATATTATAATCGGAAAAAGAAACAAAAGAGACAAAGAGCGAGACACGAGCGAGCGCAACTCGTTTTTAGAATATGTGGACCGAGAAGCATCTCTGATCGCACCTCCGCGCAGTACACTTTGGGTAATGTTAATGCCGGCAGTACTGTAACTTTCAAGCATCATAACTCGGAAAGAACTTAATAAAAAATGATTTTATTATAATGTTTTGGAAAACTCTCGAGATAAGCTACAAAAATTTCCAATAAAAAAAGGGGGTTCTATTTAAAAAAACAAAGTCGACCTTCATATAACCTTAGCAACGCCACCTATGGTCAAACTGATATGACTACTAAATAGATTTTTTTAAACCCTACCACTTTTGTATTAAATATTTTTTCGTATCTTTCATATTTTTCGAAATATTTTAGCGTTCCCGGACTTTTTGAGGACCCTGTATATACCATATATATATATATATGAGGAAAAATACCGGAACCCCGAAATATATCGAAAAATATAATTTTTATGAAAAAATGTTTCAGACAAAAGTTGTAGGGTTTCAAATAACGCATTACATAGCAATATCAGTATTATCTTGAATAGCGTTGTCAAGGTCACATGAAGATTATCTTAAATTTCTTAAATGGAACCCCCTATTTTTCATTACATTCTTTCCCCTATTTTCATTACATTTATTATACTTTTGTAGCTTATCTCAAGGGCTTTCCAAAAGTATAATTGAATTTTTCATTAAGTATTTTTTATTAAGTATTTTGCGAATTACAAGATTTAAAAGTTACAGTACCGCTGGCATTAGCATTACCCAAAGTGTACCGTATGAAGATTGCATGCCTGCGCGATTTTGATTTTCTTTTAAAATACAAAGTGAAAGGTACATTAAATATTTCGATCTTCGAATTCGAACAACAGTTAAGAAACAGTATTAGCTGTCATCATTTGCATTTCATTCAGTCATTATCCTTCAGCATTGTCTTTAGAAAAACTTTGAATTGATCCAGATATTAATTTATTCGGTTTGACTAATTCTTCCGCTTGTCAATATGCTACGTCTTTCAGAGCGAGAACGCATATCTCTTCTGATGATGAGAGGATGGTGAGGAGGAGATGATCGATTAAAGTCGTATAATGATGTAAAGCAGCTTTTAATGAAACATTTCGTGATCAAGATACTGCCATTACAAAATCTACTGTTGAGAGAACAATAAAGCGTTTTGAGGAAACTGGTAGTGTAAAAAATCGTGCAATATCAGGTAGACCTGCATCAGCAACAAATCCAGAATAATTATTAGATGTTTTACAATCCTTCATCGAAAATTCGCATGATTCTACCCGCAAACCAAAATGATCTAGATCAAAAATCTGTGCTTAAAATATTAAAACTTAATAAATTTCATCCTTATAAAGTCCACCTCGTGCAAGAGCTAAATGATAATGATTTTGATAAGCGCATTAAATTTTGTAAGTTGATAATGGAAAGAATAGATGAAGATCCTATCTGTCAAATATAGTATTTTTAGATGAAGCAACATTTCAGTTAAATGCTTCAGTTAATGGCTATGTTAATCGACACAATCGTAGATTTTGGTCAGATACAAATCCTAACTGGATTCAAGCAGTACATATGCAGTATCCACAAAAATGGAATGTTTGGGCAGGCATTTTGAATAATGTTCTCATAGGTCCATTCTTTATTGAAGGCAACCTAACAGCGATAAAATATCAGAATATGTTAAGAAATTAAATTCCAGCGACACAAGCAATTACGGGTGACGACTTCGAGAATACATGGTTTCAGCAAGATCGTGCTGCGCCATAGTACGGGAGGAACGTCCGTAATTATCTGAATACAGTATTTCCTCAGCGATGGATAAGCAGAAGAGGACCTCCTATAAGTAGAATGGCCTCCTCTATCGCCAGATTTGTTACCTCTTGATTACTTTCTGTGGGGCTATTTAAAAGACAGAATTTATAAAACGAATCCACAAAATCTGGATGATTTATGAAATCGGATTCTTGATGAAACTACTATTATTCCTATTGATTATATTCAAAATGCCGTTTCATATTTTTACGATAGAGTAGCTTTTTGTCAAACTGTTGATGGTGGACATTTTGAACAATTGCTATAAACCTTTCCAGTTTTGCCTTAATTGGGTAGACAGTCTTGCCTTAGTTGGTTGGGCAATTAGCAATCTCGCTTTAGTTGACTGGGCAGTCTCATCTTAATTGGTTGGACAGTCTTGCCTTAGCTGGCTGGATAATCTTGCCTTAGTTGGCTGGACAGTCTTGCCTTAGTTGGCTGGATAGTCTTTCCTTAGTTGACTGGACAGTCTCGCCTTAGTTGATTGGACAGTCTCGTCTTAGTCGGCTGGACAGTCTTGTCTTAGTTGGCTGGACAGTCTTGTTTTAGTTGGCTGGACAGTCTTGCCTTAGTTGGCTGGACAGTCTTGCTTTAGTTGGCTGGACAGTCTCGCTTTAGTTGGCTGGACAATTGGCGATCTCGCCTTCGTGAGCTAGACATCTTACCATAAAAAGCTCGATAATTTCGAAATGACTTACTTATAGTGGGTAAAGCAGATAAGTTTTGTAAAGATCTGAAGAAGTGCTACAAGAACTTATCTTGTAACTAGCAAAATATTTAACGAAAAACCATTAAGTTATAGTGTTTTGGAAATCCCTCGAGATAAGCTACAAGAATATGTAATGAAAAATAGGGAGTTCCATTTAAGAAATTTAAAATGACCTTCACGTAACCTTGACAACACTATTCAAGGTACTGATATTGCTGACAGCACCGGACATCCAATGGATGTACGTTTCACGTCCAACTTATGTCCGTATGTCCGATTTACGTCCGTGGACATAAATTGGACGTAACAAGGATGTCCTTATTGGACATGGGACCTGTAGGACGTCCGATGTACGTCTATCGGACGTCCATGTCCGAAGTTGTGATAAACGTACGTCCTATGGACGTCTTTTGTAAAAAAAATGGATATATGACGGACGTCCAATAGACGTCCGTGTGCTATTTGGGTATGTAATGCGTTACTTGAAACCCTACAACTTTTGTCTAAAACATTTTTTCATAAAAATTATATTTTTCAATATATTTCGAGGTCTCGGTATTTTTTCCTCACCCTGTATATATCATACATTATATAATATATATATATAATATTAATATATATAATATACAATATATAATATATAATATATATTAGGAGTACAAATAAGTTTCCGCCGTTTGACAAAAGATGGCCCCACCAGAAGGTTATATTGAAATTGTCAGATATAAAACGTAATGTCGTAAGTTTGGACATCTGGTAACAACATAACCTTGAAGTATTAGTGACTCCGTATCAGCATCACATAATTTTTTTTGTGCGAAAATGTCAAGTTTTGTGCCGAATAAGCATCATTTGCAGGAACTTTTGATTTACTTTTTTAATTTGAAGAAATCTGCAGCTGAGGCGCATCAATTGCTTGTAGAAGCATATGGTGAGATTGCTTTAAGTGAAAGAAGTTGTCATGAGTGGTTTCAAAAGTTTAAAAACGGTGAGTTTGACGTGGAAGACAAAGAACGTAGTGGAAGGCCGAAAGTGTACGACGACACGGAATTGGAAGCATGATTGGAGGAAGATTCGTGCCAAACGCAAAAAGAACTTGCACTTACATTAGAAGTGACTCAATAAGCAATTTCACATCGCAATTTAAAATCGTTGGGAATGATTCAAAAACAAGAAAATTGGGTTCCATATGAACTGAAGCCGAGAGACGTTAAACGTCGATTTTGTACGTGTGAAATGCTGGTTGCCAGGCATAAAAGAAAGGGCTTTTTGCATCGTATAATCACTGGTGATGAAAAATGGATCCACTACGATAACTCAAAGAAGAGAAAATCATGGGGACCACCTGGCCATGCTTCAATATCGACAGCCAAACCGAATATTCATGGAAAAAAACTCATGCTGTGTATTTGGTGGGATCAGCTTGATGTCGTGTATTATGAGTTGCTCAAACCGAGCGAACCATTACTGGAGCTCTCTACTGAACACAATTAATGAGATTGAGCCGAGCACTCAAGAAAAAACGCACCCATTACTACTCCAGACACGACAAAATCATTCTCCTACATGACAACGCCCGACCACATGTTGCAAAACCGGTCAAAACCTATTTGGAAACACTTAATTGGGAAGTCCTACCCCATCCGCTGTATTCACCAGACATTGCCTCTTCTGATTATCACTTGTTCCGGTCGATGGCACATGGCCTGTCTAAGCAGCGCTTTACATCATATGAAGATACTAAAAATTGGGTCGATTCGTGGATAGCCTCAAAAGATGAAGAGTTCTTCCGACATGGTATCCGAATGCTGCCAGAAAGATGGGAAAAAGTAGTGGCTAGTGATGGACAATATTTTGAATAAAACGTAATGTACCGTTCTTTCACAATAAATTCCTAATTTATGATAGAAAACGACGGAAACTTATTTGTACTCCTAATATATTCAATAAACATGTTGAATTCTGTAAACATATTGATATTTCTAATTATTAAAAATTACTAAGTAATAAATTAAAGATATAGTAGAGATATAATAAATATATAAAAATAAAAACAAAATATTTTAAATAATGAACTATTTGAACAACTCTTATAAAGTAATGAATAAAATAACAAATTTTATATAAAAATATTGACTCACAGAAATTTTATTTTACGAACAAATTAAATTATTTGTTTTAAATTAATAATTCTTTTTTGAAACATTCTAATATTTTCTTGTAAAAAAATAAAAATTGCATTAAGAGAAAATGACTCTTTAAAATACCTCGTTTAGAAAAAATAGAACTGCATTTTGTAATTATATATGCAAACATAAATATATAATATTTAGTAAACATCTAGTATATCATTCAATTTTATTTCGTTCCATTTTTTCATATCTCGAGTCGTTTCGACGATAATCCATATAATTCGGCATAAAACTTGTTATAATTCCATAAGATATTTTGTGTAATAAAATAATATAAATAAAGCAATATATGAAAATACTGCTCATGAATATGCTTTCAAATATTATGCGATATGTTGCATCATCAAAAACTTATACAAAGTAAATTATAATCGCTATATATATTGTACAAAATATTTCTTCCTTGTTTCTCCTTTTTCCTGTTAATGCAAAAACAAGAAGGATAAATAAGGAATGTATATTGATTTATGTATAAGAGTTGTAAATGTTAACTGATAAATTGTTTTTTTATTATCTCGAGGTCTGTTATGCAAATTCATCGCATAATGTTAACAGTCGAGGTGTGATATGGTTGCAGGAGGAATGTTGACTATTTACAATGCTCGCAGATGCGAGGCTGCGGGCAATGCGATCAATACGCGGATGTAACAGGTGATCGTAATTTGGACTGTATAATCTGCCCTGAATTGCTATGATTTACTATAATGTAAATAATATTGAACGGAGTGTACTTATGTCAATATTTGTAGTGCACTAAAATTTTTTTTCATTTACTATTTATTATCGTATTATATGAGTTAGAAGTCACAAAAAATATTCAAAATATTATATTTTCCATCTAATTAAACACAGGTAATGATATATCGCAATGAACTATCACATTTTTTGAAGGTTTCAGGAGAGTTATATTATATAAATAATTATACAGATATTAAAAAATGTAATAAAGCATCTTTCTAAATTTTAACTTAAAATTAAATACACAAGAGACTTTAAATATTTTCACAAATAAAAATCTAATTTAAAGAATTAAAATCAGAGAGAAAATTTTATTATCAACTGTGAACTATGACGATATTGGCAAGATTTTATTAATTCAAAATATTATTGTTGGATTTAACCATTCAATAATAATTTTAACTCCAATCGTTTTCAAGCATAAGCTTAAATTATTTCTTGTTTATTTCTTGTGACGGGAAGAGTTGAAAATATGAAAAATTAATTCTACAAGTTTGTCTAAGAAATTTGAAAACAGTCTGCATCTTTTTTTATCGTAAAGGATTATAAATTACCATTCTTAGAAGCTACCACTAATAATTATCTCTTTCAAATATTCAAATGCGAAATTATATTGCTGTAAAATCAAGTACAGTTATTTTTACTTCTATCTTTAAATATCAAAAGTGATTAGTAATTAAAATTATTATTAAACATGTCTAAATTGATTACTCAAAATATTAATATACGAATACAATTTATACAACAGTCACATAATTTTAATCACTTTCGAACTTGTGTAAAATAATAATGATATAAGTAATATCATTATATTAATTGCGAGAGAAAGAGAGAGAGAGAGAGAGAGAGAGAAAACGTTATTTATTTTGCACTCTGGGATAGGGATCCCCTCAAGCGCATGATATTTGCGAGAAAGAGAGAGAGAGAGAGAGAGAAAAAGAGAGAGAGAGAGAGAGAGAGAGAGAGAGAGAGAGAGAGAGAGAGAGAGAGAGAGAGAGGGAAAGAGAGAGAGAGACCTAAACGTTCTTATCTTGTCTATTTAATTACAACAAATTTAGACATCTGCGAGTGCTCCGCAGTCGCGAACCTTCACTAAGCGAAATCTAAAATTCTGAAGTTATTTTCCACGAGGTAAATGCCAATTAGTCGGCCAGTTAGCGCGATATCGCTTGTCTGCTGAAGAATATTACCTGACGCGTACAACCCCCGAGTTAATTACGAAACGGTCAACCATATTGCGAGTAGTTGATTAAGTTTCTTTGTACGATAAAAGTATCAGAAGAGTAATTCACATTTGTGTTTGCTTCCTAAACGGAAACAGTCACTATATTAGAGTTTATTAAACGAAATCAAAAATACGAAAGGTACCCTCAAATAGGCACAACTCAATAATTACATCGACAAGCGTACGAGACAATTTGGTATTCTAATCGATTAATCTTATAATATTTTATAACAAAATACAGATTAGCATTGGTTAAAAATTAGTTCATTTTTTAAACTTACAATTCGTTCTGTTAGGAAGAAATAAGAACCAAATAAATTACAAAATTGAATATATGTAAGTAATGTTGACAATACGAACTATAATTCTGACAAACGTTTTCAATATTTATTTTTTCTCAAAAATAAAATGAAGCATAAATAAAAATATATTTCCATATCATCAATAATGTAAAAAATTATAGTCAAAGAAATGAATATTATTCACTTAAACATACATTTACAGCGAAATTATGATTCGTTATTTATAACAAACATGTGTAGATACGATGTAAAAAGGGAAATTATTGAAATCGTCTTTCTATCATCATGCCGTCAATGATAGAGAGAAGCACTTTATTCGTGAAGCAATAAAAAATAAAGCGTGCAGAAATATATCATAACGTGTCAGCATCCACGTCGAAATATACTTACCACCACCATTCTTATAACAAAGATATGGGAATCGCCACACATTAGCGAGATCGACCGCAAAACCGATAACTGACAGTAAAAAATCAAGTTTCCCTGACCAAGTCTCTCTGACGTCGCCATTGTTACCTTTCGCAATATTTTTTACCACAGTCGACGACATCTTTCAGATATCTGTGAAATAACAACATAAACATATCATAAATAAGACTTTTATTTTTAAATGATATTTATAATATATATATATATATATATATATATATATATACATATATATATTACCTTACGATATCTCGCTAATTATTCGTCGAAAGAAAAAATAGTATCAGACTTTTTTACTTTATTTACTATCAAGAGTATACTACTATAATAGTGCCCTAACTTTCATTAATTTAATAATTTTGAAATTTCCATAGGTCGATAAATTAATAAAAGTATATATATATATAAATGTATATATATATATATATATATACAGGGTGTCCCATTTTAAAAAACCCACTCAAATATCTTAGAAACTACGTTAAATCGAAAAATGCTTAAAACAAAAATTGTTTAGCTTGAAGGGGGACATAGGACAACGATAGCATTTTGTTTATAGATGGCTCCATTTTCGAGATATTTACTGATTATCAATTTTCTTAAATGGAAATCCAAATTTTTTATTATATTATCTTTTTCTACCAATTAATTTGGACAACTTTTGTCTGAAACATTTTTTTATTTGCTTAATATATTTTGAGATATTTAAGAAAAACTTGGTAACTTTTCCAACATTTACCTTACGATATTTCGCTAATTATTCGTGGAAAGAAAAAATAGTATTAGACTTTTTTACTTTATTTACTATCAAGAGTATACTACTATAATAGTGCCCTAACTTTCATTAATTTAATAACTTTGAATTTTCCATAGGTCGATAAATTAATAAAAGTTAAAACACTATTATAGTAATATATTCTTGATAATAAATAAAGTGAAAAAATCTAATACTATTTTTTCTTTCGACAAATAGTGAGGTACGTAAGGTAAATGTTGGAAAAGTTACCAAGTTTTCCTTAAATATTTCTAAATATATTAAGCAAATAAAAAATGTTTTAGACAAAAGTTATTCAAATTAATTGGTAGAAAAAGATGATATATTAAAAAACTGGAATTTCCATTTAAGAAAATTGATAATTAGTGAATATCTCGAAAATGGCGCCATCTATAAACAAAATGCTGTCGCTGTCCTACGTCATCCTTCAAGCTAAACAACTTTTGTCTTAAGCATTTTTCGATTTAACACAGTGTTTCTGAGATATTTGAGTAGGTCTTTTAAAATGGGACACCCTGTATATATAGTAAAAATAATAAGATTTATATCGATATTATATTTATAATTTATAAAAAAGATTTAGGTGTGTGTATGTGTCAATATATTCGAAGTTATAATAGCTTGTTGTTTAATGACTTTCTCTTGTTTTAATAACTGACATAAAAGTCACTTTTTCGAACAATTCGGGAATTTAAAGTAAGCTTTCCTCGATTATATTTTTGTTGAATTGCAAGTTGAATTTTTCTATGAAATCGTAATCATAATTTTAGAAATGTGATACAATTCTAGAAATGTGATATTATTACGCACGGAATCAAGCGCAAGGTCACGAGTATATGAGCGACAGGAACTGAGCGAAAGGAGCACGAAGCGAGTGGAAATAAGAGATATACAGGATGTCTTTAGGACTTTGAGACGGGTTCCGTAGGGACATAGAGCTAAGAGGGTCAAAGCACTAAGACACCATCGCGACAATCAGCGCGAGACGCGTTATCGCTCAGCCCCTACGCACACAACTTGCCGCGGAGCATCTATAGGCCGCGCTGGGCGTGGAAAACGTCTAACTTTGCACTGTTATAATTAAAAAACTATTACGATTTTCACATTATGGTAGAGGACTTTTTTGTTCCTCTCACTTAGCTCTATATCTCTACGGAGCCCGTGTGCCAAAGTTCTGAGACACCCTATATATGTATGAGAAAAAAGAAAGAATGATAGAGGAAGAGAGGGGGAAGAAGAAAGGGAAGGAGAGCGAAGGACTATAACTTGCTGAGAAAGAAATCAGTAATTTGACATGCGTATGTAGTTATTATATTATTATCCGTGATCGTATGTATTATATATGTGCATACTATGTATGCAATTGCGATGAACCTATCGCGTACGCAATGCGAGCGCGTGTAATTTGGCGACGACAAGTTATCGATAGCCCTTCAGGCGACAACGCTCAACCCCCAACGAGCCTCATTGTGCCCCATGACGGGTACCGGTCAAACAACGTATATTTCAAAGGCGTTCATGAACGATCCAGCTTCGAGGGGCCACTCAACGAGGTTTTCTGTCACGGACACTGATCCACGCTTATTCCCAAACCGACTCGGTTAATTGATATTCGGCAGTTATGGAGATACCTACGCGCGATTTGATGCAAAGATAAACGACAAAAAATTGTATTGTTATTATAGATAGTTTACTCTTGGTTTTATTGTAACTCAGAGCATGGTTTAACAAAGGCAAATTTTGTCGCGAGATTAAAAATTAATAAATTAACAAGAAAGGAAGTAAATAAATTGAGCCAATATATGAATTATAATTTAAGTTAATGAATTTCTTTCGCCGAAATATTCAATAAACATTAATAATAATATGCGTGTCAAGAAATGATTGAACAAGAAATAATAACATTAATGATTAATTTTATAATATGTGTGCTTATTGCCTACATATGTATGCACAACTGTATAAAGTAATATTATTATATTAATACTATTATATTATATTATATATTATTTTCATTAAAACAAAATGTGTGGACATATTATTTTTTTATTATTCCGTATTGTCGTAAATAAAAGAAATTGCAATTCTTTTATTAATAAAATTTTACATAATAATTCTAAGTGTTAGCAGTTTTTCAAATAAGATTGCCACCATTTATTAAAAAGACTCACTGTCTCAATTTAACTAATTCTTATGGGATATGAAAGATAAAATGAAAATATATATACAAATATATATATATATATTATATACATGATGTTTCAGACCACCCGGGTCACCCGATTTTTTTGTAAACGCGAGATTTTAAACAAAAAGATTTCAGACAAAAGTTGTAAGACTTCAAAGAATCTACTTACTGATGCTATAAATTTGACCTCAGGATGACCTTGAAAAGCCCAGTCAAGATCAACATAAAAATCTTAAATAGAAACTTCAATTTTTTATTACACCATCTTTTTTCACCAATTAATTTGAATAACTTTTGTCTGAAACATTTTTTTATTTGCCTAATATTTTTTCAGATATTTAAGGATAACTTGGTAACTTTTTCAATATTTAACTCACGATATCTCGCTATTTGTCACAAGAAAAAGTGGTACTAGACTTTTTGTTCTATTTAGTCTCAAGAATATATTGTTCCAATAGCGCCCTGAATTTGGTTAATTTGATGATTTTGAAATTTCCAAAAAAGCATCAGGTTAACAAAAATCAGGGCGCTATTGTAAAAATATATTCTTGAGACTAAATAGAGCAAAAAAGTCTAGTAACACTTTTTCTTCCGACAACTAGGTAGCGAGATATCGTAAGTTAAAAATATTGAAATATTGAAAAAGTTATCGTTGTCCTTCAATATCTAAAAAAATATTAAGCAAATAAAAAAATATTTTAGATAAAAATTGTTTAAATTAATTAATGAAAAAGACGATGTAATAAAAAATCGCGGTTACCATTTCAGATTCTTATGTTATCTTGACTGGACTTTTCAAGGTTATCCCAAGGTCAAATTCAAAGCATCAATAAATAGATCCTTTGAAGCCCTACAACTTTTGTCTGAAATATTTTTCTCTAAAATGTCGCGTTAACGAAAAAATCGAGTAACCCCGAGGTGGTCTGAAACAGTCGGTATACACATATACAGGGTGTCCCATTTTAATCCGGCCGGCTGAATAAAATTCGAGGATATTTTCCAGAAAAAAATGTCAGACAAATATTGTTCAGTTCTAAGGGGGACATTCGATGCCATCAACAATTTTGACCTCGGGTGAAGGGTTCAAGGTCATTCAAGGTCAACTTTTTTTTTAAATGGGAACCCCTATTTTTCACATTGGCAATCGATTCTACGTAAAAAAAAAATGAAACTTTTGTCTGAAGCATTTTTTTTATAACGCAAACTAATTTCACTTATTCAGCCTCCAAAATTGAAATTTTCAAACTTTCTGAATTTTTTACTCGAGAATGGTGAGGTTTGGGGGGAAATTGCAGAAGACAAAAAGTTCTTGGAATGCTGCAAGGAATTCACTCGAATTTTCGCATAGTTGATTGTGCACTTTTTTCCGCCAATGTTTGGAAAAAATCTTTTATCTCATCATGTCCAGTACTCTCGGCATTAGCATCACCCGATGTGCACCACGTGGAGGACGCCGATGGGATTTTGCACATTATTGGCCCTGAAAAGGGCCGAGGGTACTGGACATGATGAGATAAAAGATTTTTTCAAAACATTGGCGGAAAAAAGTGCACGATTAACTATGCGAAAATTCAAGTGAATTCCTTGCAGCATTCCAGGAACTTTTTGTTTTCTGCAATTTCCCCTCAAACCTCACCATTCTCGAGTAAAAAATTCAGAAAGTTTGAAAATTTCAATTTTGGAGGCTGAATAAGTGAAATTAGTTTGCGTTATAAAAAAAAATGCTTCAGACAAAAGTTTCATTTTTTTTTTACGTAGAATCGATTGCCGATGTGAAAAATAGGGGTTGCCATTTAAAAAAAAAAGTTGACCTTGAATGACTTTGAACCCTTCACTCGAGGTCAAAATTGTTGATGGCATCGAATGTCCCCCTTAGAACTGAACAACATTTGTCTGACATTTTTTTCTGGAAAATATCATCCTCGAATTTTATTCAGCCGGCCGGATTAAAATGGGACACCCTGTATATAATATATATATAAATATATATATATATATATATTATATATATATTTGTACATTTGTATATATGTATACATATAACATAAATAAATTGCTATTTTAATAATATAGTATTTTAGTAAGAATATAAATTTCTTAAATTTATATTAACTTATAATTATTATATTATGTATATATATTAAAATAATATTGTAATTATTAATAAATTAGATATAAATACATACATAAGTGTGCGTGTGCGTGAGTATGTGCGTATGCATGTGCGTGTGCGTGCGTGTCGCGTGCGCGTATGCATGAGCGTGTGTATGTGGGTGTGTGTATGCGCGCACGCGCGTGCGTGCGTGCATGCGTGTGTGTTTGTGTATGGGTGCGTGTTTATATCTAGTAATATATACAGGGCGATCCGAAATTCCCGCATTCGGAATACAGGACATAATATTTTATGCTAAAATAAACAATTTTTTCCTTTAGCAAAATTGCATCCGACAAATAGTTTTTACAGGAGAGCGTGTCAAAGTTAATGAATAAGCGCTCTTGTCTATGTAGCGCTCAGGATCGGCGCGCACGCCTCACTCGCGTGTACGTAGCTAGTCAGTGACTAGCATTCATAAGTAATGTCTTTTAAGACGCTCATACGGTTTTGTTGTGATTAGTTTACGATATCTTAAGAGTGTACTTAAGACAATCTTAAATAATAAGAATCAACTATGAACAATATTAGGATTTGACCTTCTTCCGTATTGTATTGCTTAAATAATGGAAAGTTAATAAAATAAGTACTGCCTTTATTTTTTACGTAATAAATGAATAAAAAATTGTTTGATTGTACCATATTTGAAAATAAAAACAAATGTAAATAGTAATATGTTTTGTGAGTTGTGAAATCCCGGTATTGTTTATAGTTGTTTCTTATTATTTAAGATTGTCTTAAGTATAGTCTTAAGATGTCGTAAACTGATCACAACAGAGCGGTATGAGCGTCTTAAAAAAAATTGCTTATGAATACTAGTCACTGATTAGGTACACGCGAGTAAGGTGCGTGCGTCGGCTCTGAGCGCTACATAGAGAGCGCTTATTCATTAACTTTAACACACTTTTCTGCAAAAACTACTTGTCGGACGTAATTTTGCTAAAGGAAAATGTTGTTTGCTTTAGCATAAAGTATCATGTCCTGTACTCCGAATGCGGGAATTTCGGATCACCCTGTATACAGGATATACGAAAAGTATCGAAACCCTTAATACCTCGGAAAATACACATTTTAGAAAAAAATGTTTCATACAAAGTTAGTAGGGTTTTATAAGGCGCATTATATTGCAATATTATTATGACCTTGAATAGCGTTGTGAAGGTCACGTGAAGGTCATCTTAAATTTTTTAAATAGAACTTTCTATTTTTCATTACATATTCTTGTAGCTTATCTCGAGGGCTTTCCAAAACACTATAATTAAATGTTTTTTCGTTGGATATTTTTCGAGTTACAAGACTTCAATGTTGCAGTACCGCCGACATTAATATTACCTAAGGTACTGCGTGGAGGTTGCATTGTCGGATTTACACCTCTTTTGTGTGTGCGTGTTGTGTGCATATGTGCGTGTATATGTGTGTGTGAGGTGTACCATCGATTTTGCTATTTTCATTTTTGTGTGCGAAAACTCTATTTCCAATTTGAACATTAGACTGGCATATTATCAGACTATTAATGGCCTGCAACTTGAGCATTTATTATGAATGCAAACGCTCAGAAACCTGTAGCGGTTACGCACACTTTACGCATACTTAAATAAATATATGTATGTATGTATGTATACACACGAGGGCACACGTCGCGCGCACGCACACATAAACATACACACACACGTACACACAAAAGAGATGTAAATCCGACCATGCAACCTCCACGCGGCACACCTTGGGTAATGCTAATGTCGGCGATACTGCAACATTGAAGTCTTGTAACTCGGAAAATACCTAACGAAACAACATTTAATTATAGTTTTGAAAAGCCCTCGAGATAAGCTACAAGAATATGTAATGAAAAATGGAGATTTCATTTAAGAAATTTAAGATGACCTTCACGTGACCTTGACAACGTTATTCAAGTTCATAATAATATTACCATGTCATGCGCCTTATAAAATCCTACTAACTTTGTACGAAACATTTTTTTCTAAAATGTGTATTTTTCGAAATATTAAATGGTTTCGATACTTTTCGTATACCCTGTATGTGTGTATATATATATATATATATATATATATATATATATATGTATAATATATATATATATATTATTAATTATATTAATAATTATATATTAATAATTATAATATTCTTTCAATAAAGGCTCGCTAAATGTTATCATTGAAAATCTTTTTATCTGAAATACCAACAACAATCGTGATGATATATCAGCTGCGATATTGTTGGATGCTAATAAGTATTTGAAACATAATTTTATAGAGAATATAATAAAAACAGAAAAAAATAATACAGAAATAATAAGAACGATATTCCTTGAGAATTTCCAAGAACTAGCTTTTTCCTTTTGAAAAATTTCTTGAATTCATTTCTAAAGAAGTATGATCAATTAATAGCTTTAACCGCAGTCTAGTACCAAAGATAAAACCAAACACATTTCGTAATATATAATGAAGGTAAACGGGAAAACCACAGTGACGTAAGTCATCGCGGGAATTTACTTTTCTTGTTCTTCGCATTACTTTCGTTGTGCGTTTATTTTTTTATCTTAATGAAATGTGTTTTCTTAATTTATAAGTTCATTAGAAATCTGAAATTATATATTCTGGATTGTATTGTTAATTAATTAATTAATCAAGTGCTATCTCTTGAAAAAGTTTCTTATCATTATTTTCTTATTATTGTTATAAAAGTCTTTTTTATTAAAAACTTTTTTGGTCTCATTAACTTTCATTTCTAATAGAATTTTGAGAAAAAAATAGAAGATAAATTAAATTGCAAACAAAGAAAATTTCTAACGTCGTTTAAAAAAGAACTAATATATATATACTTAATTTGGAACTAGAAAATATATACACACACACATATATATATATATTAACTTAATAAAGTGTGTATATATGTTGTTTTTTAAATTGTTATGGCTTTACAAGAAAAATTTTAGAACATTATATATTTTATTTTAGTCGTTTCAACAAGATTTTCTTTAATTAAATAAAACCACTTTTCTCTTATACGCAGAATTATATTTTAATTCAGTGGAAAGTTTGGAAATTTAGATAAAACGTAAAGTGCACGATTGTCTCGAAATATTATTTTCGGGAACATTGTGTTTGGTTATTTATTATTAAATGTCTTTTACGCGGATAACACCTGAGTAAAAACAAACGTCGTCGCGTATCAGTTTTTCCTGGATGGAAATAAAACTTGTTATAACTCAAAAACAAGGTTGAAACGGATATAAATCTAAGAGAATTTGTTTTATCTGTTTTATCATTTTTATCGTTTTTTGATGCTAAATCGATGCTTCCATCAATGCAATTACAATAGTTCTTATTTATAACATATTGTATAACATATTGTAGTTATAAACGCAAATTATTTTCTTAAAAATAACAAATTATACCTAGATCTTATTATTTTTATATTATTTATGTATTATTAACATGTATTATGTATTATTAACATTAATATATCATTTACATAATACGAGAAGAATTACAATTGTGATTATTAAGAATCTTATCATTCGATACTATTCGTTAACTCAATTCAGTTTCTCTATTATATTGTGTACTTCCAAAAATATGGAAAAGGAACATTATTCACTATTTAATTTTTCTAAAACAATAGAATGTTTTTATTCTTATGATAAGTATTTGTGAGATATATTGCATACACTAATAAAAATTCTGACCTCGAGGCTCCTTGACTTATCAAATGACATTCACTATAATTATGGTAGTTGCAATTATTAAAAATTTAAATTTTATAAGTATCATATAATTTCCATGCTTCAATTGTTTATATTCGAAAATTTATTTAATAATCACCTAATGCCACTGTATGTCATTTATGATATAAGGAAATAACATAAAAATAAGAAATTTAAATCATGGAAATGTAGTTAACCAATTTTCTTATGGTTAATATCAATTTGCACTTGATAAAAATTCATAAATAGGGCCAAAAAGAATCGTAAAATAATATTTTTATATAATAAATGCATGACCTTTTCTTAATATTATCTCTTGTATATATATATATATATGTGTGTGTATGTGTGTGTATGTTCCTCTCTCTCTCCCTATACATACATATATATAAATATATATGTACATATATATATATATAATATATAAATATATATATATATATATAAATACATACATGTATGTATATATGTATGTATATAGTCTTTATAATAATATGTAACATATATTCTCACAATATACAATTACAAAGTATCTTTGAGAGAGAAAGCTTTTGGAATATCTTTTTCTATGTAAAGGATTGCCAAAAAGTAATTTTTTTCAATAACAAGAATATGAACCACAAAATTTGTCGAATGATATATTTTTCTTACGTTTATTGTGAAGTTCCTCTAATCTTTTGAAATATATACAGATGATGCATCGTAAAGAATAACGCAAATGAAAAACTATATGAATCCAAATAAATTTAACGTAATAAGTGTCTAACAAATATTAAGCAATAGTAATTGTTAGTTATAATTTTTCACTCAACAATATAAATATAACACGTGTGTTACATAAAAGTTCCATTGTTGAATAGAACATTGTAACTAATAGTTATGTAACTATCACTTGGTTCGATTGATTTAGTTTGCTGGGTATATATTCGATTTGATGTAAAAAAGAGATTGAATGTTTCATGGTGATTGACAATAAAGACAGAACACATATATATATATACAATATATATACAAGAATAATAAGAGAAAAGAAAGAACCTACCTAAATATGCAGGAGCAGCCTACTTCGCTTTTCTCTTGAATAGAGGAATTCAGAGATTGAAGGAAAATCTGTTGCCACACACACGTCGATGCGGATAGTCGATCAAATGCAACCAACTAACTCGTTGCCACTCATAAGAGTGTCGTGCATGCCGATCTCAAGTATTTAAGTGGTGGTACGCGAGAACGTGGTAACTGAACGAACGTGTTAATAGTGGGAGAGAAGATTCATCGAATAGATATACGTAGATTCGAAGAAACTAGTAACAATTTAGGTGGGGAGTCTTTGCCGCGGGCATATACTAACGTGATGCTAATTAGATTCCCTTTAACACAGTAATTTAATCCTCCGAGCGAAATGTCGAACGTCAATCGTCACAAGTCTGGTAACAACCGATTAATTTATTTCAATAAACACATGTCTTTACTTCGAGCAGACTTCTTTGAGTAGAAACGTGTTTTAAGAAAATATTCTGTGAAAGGTGCAAGGATACATTATTTCGCTACTACTGCTTCGGGACCGGTTCAGTTAGACGGGATAATATTTCGCTGATGTACACTTTGACTCTTTACCCTTTATATTTATATATCCAGCTTTTTATATTATTCCAGAATAACTTTTAACAAAATATTGATGATAACGAAAATCTTCTTCACATGTTTATATATATATATATATATGTTTATAAATATATATATGTTTATATATATATATATATATAATACTTTTTCTTTTAGAGACAATAAAGAACATCATTTTTATTTTAAATATTAAACACACAGACGTTTTTCATATAAATGTATCATAAACTGAAATAATATACATCCATATTTATAATTTTATACACATATATACACACAATGTGTGTGTACGTGTGTATAATTAAGATAAATATCCAAAAATATTCAAAATTTACCAGAAAGTCTGTAAGACTTTGAAAATTTATATATATATATATACTTAATTTTAACTTAAAATTTATATATATATTTATATATATACATTTCATTATATATTATATATATATTATTCTTTATACATTATATATATACTTATATATATATATGTGTATATATATATATATATATATATATATATATATAGGGGGGTCCTATTTTAAAGGATCCACTAAAATATCTCAGAAACACTGCGTTAAATCGAAAAATGCTTAAGACAAAAGTTGTTTAGCTTGAAAGAAGACATAGGACAGCGATAACATTTTGTTTATAGATGGCTCCATTTTCGAGACATTTACTGATTATCAATTTTCTTTAATGGAAATCCAAATTTTTTATTATATCATCTTTTTCTACCAATTAATTTGAACAACTTTTATCTGAAACATTTTTTTATTTGCTTAATATATTTTGAAATATTTAAGGAAAACTTGGTAACTTTTCCAACATTTGCCTTATGGTATCTCGTTAATTATTCGTCAAAAGAAAAAAATAGTATTAGACTATTTTACTTTATTTACTATCAAGAATATATTACTATAATAGTGCCCTAACTTTTATTAATTTAATAATTTTGAAATTTCCAAAGGTCGACACATATACATATATACAGGGTGTCCAATTTTAACGGACCCATTCAAATATTTCAGAAACACTGCGTTAAATCGAAAAATGCTTAAGACAAAAGTTGTTTAGCTTAAAGGGGGACGTAGGACAGCGATAATATTTTGTTTATAGATGGCGTCACTTTTGAGATATTCATTGATTATCGATTTTCTTAAATGGAAATCCCAGTTTTTTATTATACCATCTTTTTCTACCAATTAATTTAAACAACTTCTGTCTGAAATATTTTTTTATTTGCTTAATATATTTTGAGATATTTAAGGAAAACTTGGTAACTTTTCCAACATTTACCTTACGATATCTCATTAACTATTCGTCGAAAGGAAAAAAGTATTAGACTTTTTTACTTTATTTGCTATGAAGAATATATTACTATAATAATGCCCTAACTTTTATTAACTTATCAACTTTTGGAAATTTCAAAATTATTAAATTAATAAAAGTTAGGGCACTATTATAATAGTATACTCTTGATAGTAAATAAAGTAAAAAAGCCTAATAGTATTTTTTCATTCGACGAATTGTTAGCAGGATATCGTAAGGTAAATGTTGGAAGAGTTACCAAATTCTCCTTAAATATCTCAAAATATATTAAACAAATAAAAAAATGTTTCAAACAGAAGTTGTTCAAATTAATTGGTAAAAAAAGATGATATAATAAAAAATTTGGATTTCTATTTAAGAAAATTGATAATTAGTAAATATCTCGAAAATGGAGCCATCTATAAACAAAATGCTATCGCTGTCCCATGTCCCTGTTCAAGCTAAATAACTTTTGTCTTAAGCATTTTTCGATTTAACGCAATGTTTCTGAGATATTTGAGTGGGTCCTTTAAAATGGGATACCCTGTATATATATACTTCTCGTAAGTTTCTACTATTAAAATTTCCAATCTTCAATGAAAAATGTGTATATATTTTATACATATACTTTTCATTAAAGATTGAAAATTTTAATATTATGAAAATATTATAAGATATATTATAAAATATTTTAATATTATGAAAATATTATAATATGAAAATATTATAAGAACAAGTTAATGTCTAAGATATGTTTAAAATATTTTTTTAAACCAATTTGGAATTTACTATGAAACATGTAATTAGGATAAATGTCCAAATAGTCCGTTCAAAGTTTAAAAATGTCGTCACATATACACACACACACACATATTTATATATATGTATATATAGTAGTTAAAAAAATTCAACAATAAAGGATTAAAAAAATGTATGATTGAACTATTTATTTTAATGCATAATTGAACTATTATGAACTACATTTTATATGTATAATCGGTAAATATAAAGATAATTTCTATTCATTATAATACATCATTCACAACTCCATATTTACAAATAAATTTTAAGAAACAACTAATTTACAACAAACTAATAAAAACAAAAGAACTAATAAAATTAAAAGGTATAAAGTACAATATAATGATAATAATAAATCGAATAAATCAAAATCGTAGAGATGGATATATTAACATTTATGATGTATTTATATATCGTGAAAATGCATAATATACCATAAATTAGGATTATATATGAATATTATCAATCGTGTAAAATGTATTATAAATCTTATAGAAGCATGGATAAATTAAAAAACATTACATAATAATTTCTAAAAAAGTCCTAACCATACTTAAGATACAGTAATAAAATCAATAATAAAATGCAATAATATAATAATAAAATAGATGGAGATTTAAAAATTGTTATTTATTGAAATTGTTATTTATTGAATTATGATATGATATGAAATGGGAAATATTTAAAAATACATAGATTTTACATTATATTCGCAGGAAATATTTGAAAAAATAAAATATTTATAGTTCGAAATAATTCATATTTCTACATAAGAACTATTTTAATAAATAAACAAACTCTCTCTCTCTCTCTCTCTCTCTCTTTCTCTCTCTCTGACATATTGTTATACAGCCAAACATACTATTGATACGAAGAAGTAGCGAATTTATTATTCAATTCAATCTTTTCCGAACAAAAGTTGTATCAAATAACGAAACAGGTAAGATGCATGTACTTACCGGGTATCACACTAGGACAGACTAACGACAAGCGACACCGTGAATGTTGCAGCTTGGCGAGACACCGCGACACTGACCGTGCGGCTCTTCGATTCGCAGGACTCCCACGACGAAGACTCGCCACAGGGTCAAAAGTAGCTCGAAACTGGTATCCGTCAAACCCATGCCCGATCAACACGTCCGTTGTCCCGTGTGTTTTCAGCTTTCCTTTTCTTCCACGGAATCGTCAAAAGCTCTGTTCTATTTCACGACAGTAATTGAGACTATAGCTTACCAATAAATTCTATGAATTGTCTCACAATTTCACAGATGCGCACCGCTTTTTGTGTTCTTTGTTCAAGAGAACCAAACGAGTTACTTGCGTCGATTTATTCGCAAGAACCCATGCACTCTCGAAAGAAACGAACAACATAAGATCCAAAAAATTGCAGTCAGAGAAAAATTTTGTGTCTCGAACTGTTTTGAACGTAAAAGACGCATTTTTATTGTTAATTACAAACATTAGATTTTAAACTATTCGAAATGTACCTTTCGTGATCCTCAAAAAACGAGTATTTTATTCGAAAGACATTGCGGTTCATCCCACCTTTTCCCCTTTTCACGCACATACACACACTTGCGTGCGCGCGCGCGCGCACATATGCGCACACATGCACAACTCATTTTATTTTTCAATCACACAGAAAATGAAACGAACCAACATTATTCCGAAAACGTCAAGAATAATATGTAACGAAGTCGTGATCAGCAAATACAAAGTATTTCTCCAGCACAAACGAGAGAACCTCATCGCGAAGGATCGAAAGAGTGAGTGGCAAAGTTTAACACCCGTCGATACGTATATACGCGCCGCGATCACGTGACGTCGCTGACATTAGCCAATCACGCGTCGATGTTATACAAGGTGTTTCACAGAACCGTAAAGGTCCTTGCACAATGCCAAGCAATAAGAAAGCAATAGAAATAGGGAATAGGAACAGGCAATAGAAATAAGGAATAGGAACAAAGAATTTCAATATATCAGAAACCGTGTATCAATGCAGATAATAAACCATGGTACAAGCAACAGATAGAATTTCTGTTACGTTGGAAATTCTATTCCTATTGCCAACCAATCACAAAGTTTGGATTGTTAAGGTTAAATTTACAAATTGCAGTGTACAATACTATGTTAGCTATTTGTACTGCATAGAGAAATAACATGTTTTCGTCATCCATAGCTGACGAAGGATATCAATGAAAATATTGTTATACTAATAAAACCATATATAGTATAGCCTTATATGTATATACAGGGTGTTCTAAAAAGATATGTTAAAAATTTAAGGAGATATTCCTCGCATTTGAAGGATGATAAAATGTTATATGGACATAGGTGCGGAAATGCTTATTTCAGGAGTTATGTTGAAAATACTGTTAGCTATATTATTTACACAAGGAAAAATTTAGGATTAATTAATATAGACGACAATCGTTTAATTAGGCTTATTTACATTTGGTTTTAATGTGACCTTGAGTTAGTTACAATAAATGTTGAAAATATTCGCCATTCGCCTAAATACAAGCAGTGACACATCGACGCATTGATTCATGGACACGTTAAAAAATGCCTGGCGTACAGCGAATTGTCTCGCAACCTGCAATGATACGGTTACGAAGATCTTGAATATCACGCATTGTTGTAGCAAGTACGATTATAATAAACCTTGTTTCACGCACGATCTACAGAATTGAACTGAAATGTGGTGACAATATTCTGCCGATTTCAAAGGCGCAACCACTGCTATTGACTAGTAACCAAGTAACCATAACATTAAAGGTCAATATTATTCTGATTGGTGTTTACGAATAAGGCACAGTTTACCAGAGATAGGCATGTATGTAAGCTGCAGCAATCATATTATTACCTAAGTCAAAATTTGAGATATCTAAATATTTCAGTCTTCTAAATTTTGATTTAAGCGTTCCAAAAGCTCTCTCAATAATTGATCTTATTGAACTTAGTTTAATATTATATAAAAGTTGAGAACGCATTAAATGACCATTATCTTTAAATGGTGTCATTAAATTTCGTAATAGGGGATATGCCGTATCTCCTATAATATGTCGATTTTCTAGAATACATCCATTTCTTATCGCATTAAATAATGGACTGTTCCTAAAAACTCTTGAATTGTGCATGCGATCTGGCATTCCGATAAAACAGTCTATAAATAATTCTTTATAATCGCAAACACCTGTAAATATTTTTTATAATTACTGGTTATATTCAAATATACATACAGGGTCTGCCAAAAGTTCCAGAACGCCTAATTATTTAAAAAAATAATGATTGCTTAAAACAATGTTTGAAACAAAAGTTGTAGGGCTTAAAAAAAGGTATCAAATATTGATAATTGTTTGACTTTGGAATGACCTTGAAAAACGTTATCAAGGTCGACATAAAAATCTTAAATGGAAATTCCAATTTTCTATTATACCGTCTTTTTCCACCAATTAATTTGTCTGAAACAACTTTTGTCTGAAACATTTTTTTATTTGCTTAATATTTTTTGAGATATTTAAGGATAACTTGGTAACTGTTTTGATATTTAACTTATCGATATCTCACTAACTGTTCGTCGCGATAAAAAACTGATACTAGATATTTATATTCTACTTGGTCTCAAGAATATATTGTTACAATAGCACCCTGACTTTTGTTAATTTGATGATTTTGAAATTTCGAAAGATCGATAAATTAACAAAAAATAGAGCATTATTATACCAATATATTCTTGAGATCAAATAGAATAGAAAAGTTTAATACCATTTTTTTATCCCGACAAACTGTTAGCGAGATATCGTAAGTTAAATATTGAAAAATTATCCTTAGATATCTAAAAAAATATTAAGCAAATAAAAACATGTTTCAGACAAAAGTTGTTCAAATTAATTGGTAGAAAAAGACGGTGTAATAAAAAATTAAAGTTTCCATTTAAGATTTTTATGTCGACCTTGATAACGTTTCTCACGGTTATTCCAAGATCAAACAATTATCAATATCTGATACCTTTTTTTAAGCCCTACAACTTTTGTTTCACATTAAACATTGTTTTAAACAATTATTATTTTTTGGAATAATTAGCCGTTCCGGAACTTTTGGCAGACCCTGTATATATATATATATATATATATGTGTATATACTATACAGGGTGTCCCATTTTTAAAATACCTGATTTTTGTTAATTTGATTTAGAAATTTCCAATAATCAGTAAGTTAACAAAAGTCAAGGCGCTATTATAACAATATATTCTTGAGACTATATAAAGCAAGAAAGTCTAGTACCACTTTTTCTTCCGACAAATAGTTAGCGAGATATCGTAAGTTAAATATTGAAAAAGTTATCAAGTTTTTCTCAAATATCTAAAAAATATTAGACAAATAAAAAAATATTTTAGACAAAAGTTGTTCAAATTAACTAGTAGAAAAAAATAGTGTGATAAAAAATAAGGGTCCCCGTTGAAAAAACGCAAGTTGATCTTTAAATGACTTTGAAAATAGAGGTTAAGGTCAAAGTCAAGGTCATCATAAGGTAACTCACTTAAATCCCTACAACTTTTATTCAGATCATTTTCCTTGAAACTTCAATACTGAAGAGTTATTTGGGGTGGGACATTAAAATGGGGCACCCTGTATATATTGAGAGTCTCTCCTGGAGACTCTCCGTGAGTGTTTATTTAATAACAGCAGAAGCGAAAGATCGTATGTCAAAAATTGTTTTAGTTATATAGATACATTCCAGAGGATATTTGTGATCGATCTAACAAATTTATAAAATATTCTGGACACACTTTCCTCTTGTGACGATCAATAATTTTCCATAAAAATTCAGTAACAATAATCATGAGAGATAATATGTTCATCTCAACATTTGTATAAATTTTACTAATTATTTACAGTGAATGATTATCATACAGCAAAAGAAAAGTATCGGAACATTTTACAAATTTGTAAAATTGATCATAAGTGTCGTTTTATGGAAATCTCTTTTATTTTAACGTACATGAGAAAAAAAAGATTAATATACCATTGTTTTCATTTCTGACGTCAAACAAGAATATTCACAGAAAGTTCCCAAGATCTGTAATATTTCAAAGAGTAAAATAATATCTTAAAAAGACGCCGTTTTATTGACTCAATAGAACGTCAATAAGATGTCATTTTGCTATTTGGAATAATACAAGTCTTAAAGACTTGCGGTAACTATTCTTGAACTAATAAGACGTCTAAGTTTGGGATATAAAACTAAATCATTGTAAAACCAAATCGTGGTGATTAAATATAATTAGTGATTACATATGAGAATTAAAGCATTATACAAAGTGTCCCATAATTGTAACATACCAACTCCATAGAGGTGTACAGCTAAGCGAGAGGAACGAAAAAGTCCTCATCCATTTAGCGATTTATCTCGTATAATTTATTAATAATAACCGCAATTTGAAATGTTGCTACAACATTGCAGATTTAATAATGCAAAATATTGTTTTTGCAATGTTTCTGCATAATATTGCACTGCAATGTGCAATGTTACAACATTGCAGCAATGTTGCTGCAATTGTCTGTACTGTATGAGTGTTAATGACATTTTATATCTCCGAAAAATAATGTATACAAATGTCCAAATAAAATGATTGACATTATACCAGTTAATTCTAAAAATGTATGTTAAATTAATAAATATAAATTATATAATATAATTATAATTATATTATATAATTTATATTATATTAATTTAACATATATTTTTATAATTAATCGTTATAATTTCAATAATTTTATTTGGATATTTGTATTAATAATTTTTCGGAGATATATTTGCATTAACCCTTTAAGGACCAGAAAGCCATTTTTTGTATTTTACTTTCAGCCCAATAGCTTTCGATGTATTCGGCCTAGAAAGAAAAATACTGATACCACTTCCGAAGGAAAAAGTCTGCTCTTTCGAATGGCACCATCAGAATTGACCTACGATGCGAAGGTGAAAGGTCATGGCGGGTTTTTTAAAACAAAAGCCAAATTTTACACGATTCTGTTTTGAAAATCCGCTTTTTCAAATGGGAAAACGTTTTGCTAGAACATCACGACTACACTTAAAAGTGGCATGGATATTTATTCTAATAAAGTGTATTGGAGTTTTTTTCAAATTCAATATGGCGGCTTTAAGATAGCGCCTCACAGTTTGATATCTTTGAATAACTTATTTGGATGACGTTTTTTTGAAAAACTTCAAATACAAAAGTTGTAGAAAATGAAAAAAGGCATTCAATGGTCACCTTGAGTTTGACCTTGAACTTGTCCTCAAGGTCATTTCAAGGTCAAGTTGATTTTTTTAAATAGAAACCCATATTTTTTGCTGCAGAAATAAAAACTGCGGAAAATTTTACGTTCAACTATGTAAATAACTTATGGGTTTCAATGACCCCTAAAGGGTGCCATTCAAAAACAATATTATTTCTACACATACATATTCTCTTATATGCTCTTCAGCCATCAAGGTTCTAATTACTTTGCCGTATAAATATAAATAAATAATATATATACGTATATACACAAGAGGCGTTCACACAAAGTATCCTCAGCACGGAATGAATGCGATATTGATATTACTGAGACGATATTCTTGCCCATCAGTATCATCGAAGTCAATTATAGATTTTCCATAATAAAAATGTTGTATTCTAACATATTATCGTATTATTTTGAATATTTTTATTTTTCAAAAAAAACGTCATCCAAATAAGTTATTCAAAGATATTAAACTGAGGCGCCAACTTGAACCCGCCATATTGAATTTGAAAAAAACTCCAACACTATTAGAATAGACATCCATGCTACTTTTAAGCGTGGTCACGATGCTCTAGCGAAACGTTTTCCCATTTGAAAAAGCGAATTTTCAAAACAGAATCGTGTAAAATTTGGCTTTTGTTTAAAAAAACCCGCCATGACCTCTCACCTTCGCATCGTAGGTCAACTCTGACGGAGCCATTCGAAAGAACAGACATTTTTCTTTCGGAAATGGTATTAGTATTCTTTTTCTTTGGAGAACGATAAAAAAGCGACCTCCAAAAGACGATCAGTTAGAAAAAGCCCACGGAAGTGGAAAGGTTCTTTGCCCAGAGAGAATTTTAGTTCGTTGTATTTTATAAAGTAATTTTTACAGTCATTATTTTCAAAAAAATTTATTGCTTATAATACCAAAAATGTTGAGAGAAGGAGATGGCGATTCGTTGAGTGAATTATTTTTAACCTTGATACTGCCGGTCCCAGGGACCGACGCCGTCCAAACGAAAAGTTCACTGTCAGTCCCCAGGGACCGATGCAGCGCTTACTGTGTTAATGAGTTTCTGAAGATAAACTGTCATTACAACTATGATATTACTAAGTTTCTAAAATTTATCCGCAAACTTATATAATGTAAATAATAAAATAATTTTATTTTATATTTGTGATTTTATTAATAAAAAATACAAAATCTGGTATCAATTTTTATGATAAAAATATAATAAATGCTTCTTTAATTGTTATTTAATTTATTTGTCATTTATTATAACAGATGTTCAAAATGTTCTCCGTTTGCTAAACAATAGTAATTTGAAATTCTGAACGATATTTTGGAAGGTATCTGTTGGAATAGCTCTACATTCTTGTACAATTAATTCTTTGACGCAAATTGTTGATATTTCCCGATCGTACTAACACGTATCTTTCGAAAACAAAGTTGACCTTCTTTGGCCATTTGTTTATGTTGTACTTAATCACTTCCTTTCTTTCACAGTGTATTATTCAGTCAAGTGTAAAACTTGTATCAGAGATTATCTAAAAGGATATCCGTTGTTTATAAAACTCCACCGGAAAATATCAACGATTTGCGTCAAAGAATTATACAGGAATGTAGAGCTATTCCAACAGATACCTTCTAAAATGTTCGTTCAGAATTTCAAAATCGTCTTTATTATTGTTTAGCAAACAACAGAGAACATTTTGAACATTTGTTATAATAAATGACAAATTCGACGCAGTAACTATGCCTTACTATTTTCTTAAGTAACTTCCAACATAGTGCTCAGGCAAAAAATGTTTCCTATAGAAGTTGCTGGTTTCTTTACGTAAAATATCCCGTAATAAAAAATATAGGTTTCCATTAAAAAAAACAAGATTGACCTTCGAATGACTTATAAAACGCCCTCTAAATAAAAAACTGATAATGCCATTCTCTTTCCGCTTCGAAATCATGGAACACGTGTTTTAACTTTTTTAATATGTCTCATAGTTTTCGAGATAATTAGCTGGAAAGTTTTCAAATGAACACCCTGTCTATATGTATGTATATAGCATAAACGCTGGAACACTACAAAATCAGCGTAGAATTCATGCTAGCGTAACGAAACGAGCGGAAAGCCTGTGATTGATCTAGTTTCTTTACGCCAGTACACCGTATGCTGGACCCATAGGATTTCACCCTTAGTGCTGATAGTAAATATCGGAACGTAGCCTCTATACCCGATATGTGTAGATTTCAACGCTGAATTTGAATTCTAAATATGTCGTTTGCTGTATGGTTAATTCTTAGGCAAAAATTATTATCAGAAGCATAGAAAAATGCTATAAAAAAAGCTATAAAACAGAATATTTTAAACTAATAAAATTATGGGAACAAAAGATATAAAATTGACACAGAAAATATGTTAGAAACTTTGTATTTAATCAATTCAACTATCAAGAATTAAAATATAATTATCTTAACCATTAAATTTTTAATGTATGATCTCTATACATAAAATAAAATATAAATTAGTGAATTATATTTGTAGAAATATATTTACAAAAAAGAAAAAATGAAATGGTACACACATTTCAAATATCAGATCAAACATATCTTTGTTTAATTAATATAACGAATAAATTTATTTGTTAGAAACCTGCTCTAGAAGGTGGTGTAGCAAAATATTTCTTGTTTCTTCTCGCAAAAGTACGGCTGTAAATAAAAATGGAAGTGAAATAAGAAATATGTGTGAAGTATGGACTAGTTACAATTTATATTGTTACCTGGCAGTAAGCGGAGTATTAAAAAAACTACGAGAGGTAGTACGTTTAAGAAGTGACTCTGTGGATGGTGTATGTCTTAATTCTCCAGTTTTTGGAGTACATGTGTCATTTGTGTTTGTGGGATTCACATAATTGTCCCAGTAATCAGATGGTACTTGAAGTAAACTTTCTACTATCTGGAATATATATTTATATTGTTACAATTTTCTATGTTAGTTATATTAATTAACATATTACTGAAAATATTGCTTACTGCAACTTGATGTTTGGTCTCACTGAGCATATCGAGAGATGGTTCTTGGGATCTATAACCAACCAAAGTCGGCCCAAAGACTTTGGCTAAATTACTGATGGGCATTTTACATTCAGGGCTACTTGATACTCTTTGTAAGTGTAACATCAAGAAAGCCAAAGTATCTCGATTTGGTTGTGGTAGTTCTGAAATAGCTTGATAGAGAGCAGCATCAGCATCTTGTTTATCTGTTATCATTGTGACTCGTACAAAATCTGCCCACAAACTGACAGTGATCAATGGTTCACGTAGTGACCTATAGAACATTAAATTTAAGTGAATATATATACAGTACTTATATATATAATTCAGGATGTATGTAACAATTGAGAATAATATACCTGAGAAAATCTCTCAAAGTAGAACATATAGTTGGAATATCAACATTGGAAAGATTCGGAGCACCTTTGCCTTTTAGGAATTTTTCCTTTAGACATTTAACATCAGCAGCTGCACCATTTATTCTGTATAAACCTTGTTCGTTCATTCCACGTAATTCAATTTCATTAACACAGTGAACTATTATAGAAGGTACCATTGGTGGCGTCATAGGTGTATAATCAGCTATAGTACCCTATGAATGATATTCCGTGAAGATATTTGGATGTTTGAATAATGCAGAAATTAATATAATAGAGCACTTACAGGTATACCACGTAATGTAGGCGTATTTCCTGTTGGAACACATGGTAATGGTACTAAATTTTTACATTCAGTATGAGCCATAACTTTGCAATCTTTGCATTTCTGCACAATTTTTCCGAATCGAATACTATAATTAATAAACATTACAATTTTTTTAACTATAAATTGATTCCATCTATCATTCTTAGTTCTGTATGATAAATAAATTACATAAAATCTTTTTAATGCATTTATATATATCCCTTTTTAATTAAAAAACTGTAAATTTACCTTTTACCACATGGTGTGCATGTTTCCTTTTTAATAACAGTTTTAGCTTCAAAATTATGTGTTCTGGACATTTTTACGTTTAAAGTATATCCACCAATATTTGGACTTGGTTTAAAAACATCTTCTGTGTCTGAACTTGATGAAAGAATATCAGCTTTTGGTGCTGATGGCTGAAGAAAAAGTTTTAATTGTACACATATATTACACATACTGTTGCATAAAAAAAAGTGAAAAGATTACTTCTATAAGAAAAATATTACTCTTTCTTATAGAAACTTAATATCATACCAATAATAAATTACCATAAGGAAATGTAAAAAAAGGTAAATAAATTACGTATTTTAATAACATACCGCTGTATCTATTAGTACTTCATTTGTATCTATGTGTGATAATTTGGATCTCTCACATTCTGTACCACTCTTACGTCGTTTACGTGAATTACGCAAAAAAACTTGAGGATCTATATTTTCATCACCAGGTATAGCTTCAATCGTAGATGATGCTGTAATAGTACCATCCTTTGGCATAACTACAGTAGTAGTTGCTACTATTTTATCGGATGAATTCAATTCTGTGACTTTATGTACTGTATTGCGATGTTGCTTTGTAAAATATTCATTAGATTGTTGCTCTTTCAATTCCCCTTTTTTCTGATTTTGTAAAATAGCACTGGTATCTAAATCATCTTCTGTCTTTGATAAGCAGTTAAGATCACTCAATATTGAACCTGTAGAATCCAGCTCTGCTATTGTATTGAGCCTAAAATTTCAACAATAGCATATTATTTGATAAATTAGATAATTAATGGTTTTTACCAATACTTACTTATCAATGTGCATGTCCTGCATATGTATGTTACTTGGATGATTAAAAGTAGTATTGTTAAGAAACTGAAGCTTTTCTCTAGTTTCATCATTTAAATTTCTTCCACCATCATTAAATAAGAGATTTCTGGCCATAGCAATTTGTCTTTCCTAAAAGATAAATACACTATTAAATTCATATTTTTAGAAATATAAAGATTATTGTAAAAATTCAAATTACTAATGAATCTCTTTGGTCTTCAGCAGCGCGACGTCTACGTTTCTCATCTTCTAAATTTCTCCTAGCATGAGACAATTTTCTATCAAGACCAACATTATCACGATGAGCCTTATCTAAGGCTGAATGAAGACGTTGGCATTCTTGTACCGATGCTAACCATTTCTGTCTCATTTCTTCTTGATTTAGAGCAAACTGTAAGAATTCTATAAAGCAATATTATTGTATATTGTATATCCATAAATACAAGAAAATTCTACTTACATTATAATATACAATATTTCCTTAAAAATAAATGACTCATAATAAATATAACAAAATTAATTGTTGTTATTTATTAAAATACATACCTTCTTCATGGGATTCATTTATCAAGATATTTGTACATCTCACCAGCTCATCATAAGTAGCTAAAAGCGATAATGAAGCCATTACGACGCTCGGTATTATTTCCCCTATAAATTTCCACGCCAATACGTATCAACTTAATGAAATAATAATTTATATGAACAAATGCACAACTTTTATTTATTTTAAGATTCAATTTAAGTTTCTATAAGAAATATTAAAACTATGATATTTCACAACACTTCACGCCATCATATCTAAACTGTTAGAGCTCAAAATTTGAAAGTTGCATCTCTTCCGCAACCGTTGAGCATTAATAAAAAATACTACGAAGACTTCTTACACAGAGGATTAAGTTTCGGATATTTAGGGCTAATCCATATAGATAAGTCAAGTGTGGCAACCAACTTGTCCAATTCTCTAGATTCTGGTGACACTAGATGGCGACCCTGGACAGCACCACCTACGGTTGTATTCATAGGGTCTTTACGATAACCTGGGCTGCGTTCCGAAACTCACTGCCAGTACTGAAAATACATAGTTTGTGTCACGTATACTATAGAATTTTAGTGCTGACAGTGAATATCGGAACGCAGCCCTGGTTAGAGTTAAGTTTCCTAGAAAAATAAAATATACGTATAGGTATAACCAGAGAGGAAGCTGAGAGCGGCCAACATGGCGTTTTCGGCGACACCGATTTTTCGCACTGGGAATGGGCGCTATCTGCATCCATTTTGAGAGGGGAACTACGATGCTACATCCACTTTTAGGTCTCGACGGTAAAACCTGCATCTGGTGGCTGTCCGTGCTACATCCACTTTCAGGCGGTTTATGTCCGTGCTACAACCATAATAGCGTACTTGACAAGCACGGTCTCGCATATTGTTATGCATTTGTAACATGAATTAACATGTTAACATGCACCAAAAAAATAAGAATTGAGATTGTATATGATTAATATCATGAAGATTATATACGATTTATATCGATATATAAATATATGATAATAAGATAATATTTTGTGTGTACCCAAAATTATTTTTCCAAAATATTTCAGCGTTACGATAGTATTTATTTATACTCCGGTAGGCGTTTTTTAGCGCAGTTGTGTCCGTGTGCATGTGTTGCATTGAAAGTGTGCGTGACGTACGTGTGCATATACGCACACACACACACACACACACACACACACGTGTCAACGCAACAGATAGAATCTCAGGGTATATGCTTAAACATTTTCAATTGTCGTACGTTTCTATGTAAGAATGTAGTCGGCACACACACACACACAGAGAAACTGCTCCCGTCTATCCGTCTGAAGTCCCGCCCTCCGCTCGGTTTGTTTTGACGAGCTAAGCGAAAGAGAGAGAGAGAGGGAATGTGTTCTCTCCATCTCGCTCTGATTCGCAACGTTGCCGAGATTGTGCTTCCCGATACACGGCCGAGACTGACGTTTCACTCTCGGCGTGAATCCAACGAGATGATCAATAGCAATCGATTTCGACTAAACTCGTTGTGTCGATAGATTTGCATGACAAATTAACATTGCACTTAAAGATACGGCGTAGCATTGAAGCGTTTGCAAGAAAGTCGCGATTGAAAATCGCGAGTGCTTCATGAACCAAATGAAGGAGCGAGGTTCTCAAAGAGCGTGTGGCTTGATGGAAGTACGCTGGACTTGCGGGGTTGAGGTCGGTGGTTCGCATCTCTTGGCAGTCGGCGTTGTCCTTTTTCGCCAATCATTTTTTTTTCGTTTTTAGGAAAATGCACGTGTTGCATACAACATACATGTATCATAATAAATTTTTTTTCATTTTTTAAGAAAATGCACGTATTGCATACAACACACGGGCATCGCAAGCATTGCATGTTTCGTCGATGACACTTCCTCTGAGACCCCGCCCTCCGCTCGACTTGTTTCGACGAGCAACGCAAAAGAGAGACAGAGAATGTGTTCGCTCCATCACCTCTGTGAAGATGGCCCTTCATTCTTCAAATTTGAAAAAAATTATTAGAGTTCTGAATGCCCCTCGCAGAGTTCTAGAGTTCGCAATCCTTTATAGAAAGAGTTCCGTCATTTAAAGTAGAGAAAATATCATTTTAAAAATCGGAGGGCCAACTTCACGACGCCCCTCATTATGTAAAAAATGACAATTTTTTAAGAGTTCTAGATAGATTTTCAAGTTCTATAGTTCTAGATAAGTTTTAAAAATAGTTCTGTTTAAAACAATATGAAAAATTATATTTAAAATTCTCGATTAGAAAACGAAAAATGCCAAGAACTCTACCAATTTTGGTTTTAGCGCGTCGCGTGTTAATTATAATCTTTAGAACTCGTGCGGGGCTAACCAGAACTCTGAATGAAACGTCGGATTTACGAAAATAAATTTTATGAGTGAAATGGGAGTCGCAATTTATGGAAAAATGCAACGTTTTTACAGTGAAATCCGGCGATCGAGGTGGAAAATCGATTGACCCATATTTGCCTATTCACGTAGAGGGAAAAATATTATTATATTATCATTATTACATATTATTGTCTCGATGCACGAATCACTACAGCTCTCTTTCAGCAGTTGAACGTACCTTGAATTTACAACTATCGCCGCTACGTGGCGCCCGATGACATCGGCATACTCGGAGTTGAATTAACGACTCGGAGAGGATAAAATGCGAACGTAGCAGTTGCAAATCATCACTTCTCGGTTCTCTGAGCTAGGATCAAAGTGTAGATCAAAGTGTAGTATTTTGTTACCAAAAACAGGCCTGCATCTTTAGCCGTTTAGGAGATATCGAAGATTAAAGAATTCCAACCATTCTCCGTTGATATCTCCGCTTCTACTGGGAGTAGAGAGTCGTCATTCTAGTCGAAAATGTAGGGTTTTGAGAGGACTTTATTTTGGTGCCAGAGGCAGGCCTGTATCTCTAACCGTTTAGGAGATATCGAAGGTTAAAGTTTTCCAACCTTTCTCCGTCGATATCCAGTCTTCATCCGTCGATATCTCCGCTTCTACTGGGAGTAGAGAGTCGTCCATGTAGTCCAAAATGTAGGGTTTTGAAAGGGCTTTAATTTGGTACCTGTCCGAAGTCTGTATCTCTAACCGTTTAGGAGATACCGAAGGTTAAAATTTTCCAACATTTCTCCGTCGATATCTCCGCTTCTACTGGGAGTAGAGAGTCGTCCATGTAGTGCAAAATGTAGGGTTTTCAAAGGGCTTTAATTTGGTACCTGTCCGAAGCCTGTATCTCTAACCGTTTAGGAGATATCGAAGGTTAAAGTTTTCCAACCTTTCTCCGTCGATATCTCCGCTTCTACTGGGAGTAGAGAGTCGTCCATGTAGTGCAAAATGTAGGGTTTTGAAAGGGCTTTAATTTGGTACCTGTCCGAAGCCTGTATCTCTAACCGTTTAGGAGATATCGAAGGTTAAAGTTTTCCAACATTTCTCCGTCGATATCTCCGCTTCTACTGGGAGTAGAGAGTCGTCCATGTAGTGCAAAATGTAGGGTTTTCAAAGGGCTTTAATTTGGTACCTGTCCGAAGCCTGTATCTCTAACCGTTTAGGAGATATCGAAGGTTAAAGTTTTCCAACCTTTCTCCGTCGATATCTCCGCTTCTACTGGGAGTAGAGAGTCGTCCATGTAGTGCAAAATGTAGGGTTTTGAAAGGGCTTTAATTTGGTACCTGTCCGAAGCCTGTATCTCTAACCGTTTAGGAGATATCGAAGGTTAAAGTTTTCCAACCTTTCTCAGTCGATATCTCCGCTTCTACTGGGAGTAGAGAGTCGTCCATGTAGTGCAAAATGTAGGGTTTTCAAAGGGCTTTAATTTGGTACCTGTCCGAAGCCTGTATCTCTAACCGTTTAGGAGATATCGAAGGTTAAAGTTTTCCAACCTTTCTCCGTCGATATCTCCGCTTCTACTGGGAGTAGAGAGTCGTCCATGTAGTGCAAAATGTAGGGTTTTGAAAGGGCTTCAATTTGGTACCTGTCCGAAGCCTGTATCTCTAACCGTTTAGGAGATATCGAAGGTTAAAGTTTTCCAACCTTTGTCCGTCGATATCCAGTCCTCATCCGTCGATATCTCCGCTTCTACTGGGAGTAGAGAGTCGTCCATGTAGTGCAAAATGTAGGGTTTTGAAAGGGCTTCAATTTGGTACCAGTCCGAAGCCTGTATCTCTAACCGTTTATAAGATATCGAAGGTTAAAGTTTTCCAACATTACTCCGTCGATATTCAGTCTTCATCCGTCGATATCTCCGCTTCTACTGGGAGTAGAGAGTCGTCCATGTAGTCCAAAATGTAGGGTTTTGAAAGGGCTTTAATTTGGTACCTGTCCGAAGCCTGTATCTCTAACCGTTTAGGAGATATCGAAGGTTAAAGTTTTCCAACATTTCTCCGTCGATATCTCCGCTTCTACTGGGAGTAGAGAGTCGTCCATGTAGTGCAAAATGTAGGGTTTTCAAAGGGCTTTAATTTGGTACCTGTCCGAAGCCTGTATCTCTAACCGTTTAGGAGATATCGAAGGTTAAAGTTTTCCAACCTTTCTCCGTCGATATCTCCGCTTCTACTGGGAGTAGAGAGTCGTCCATGTAGTGCAAAATGTAGGGTTTTGAAAGGGCTTTAATTTGGTACCTGTCCGAAGCCTGTATCTCTAACCGTTTAGGAGATATCGAAGGTTAAAGTTTTCCAACATTTCTCCGTCGATATCTCCGCTTCTACTGGGAGTAGAGAGTCGTCCATGTAGTGCAAAATGTAGGGTTTTCAAAGGGCTTTAATTTGGTACCTGTCCGAAGCCTGTATCTCTAACCGTTTAGGAGATATCGAAGGTTAAAGTTTTCCAACCTTTCTCCGTCGATATCTCCGCTTCTACTGGGAGTAGAGAGTCGTCCATGTAGTGCAAAATGTAGGGTTTTGAAAGGGCTTTAATTTGGTACCTGTCCGAAGCCTGTATCTCTAACCGTTTAGGAGATATCGAAGGTTAAAGTTTTCCAACCTTTCTCAGTCGATATCTCCGCTTCTACTGGGAGTAGAGAGTCGTCCATGTAGTGCAAAATGTAGGGTTTTCAAAGGGCTTTAATTTGGTACCTGTCCGAAGCCTGTATCTCTAACCGTTTAGGAGATATCGAAGGTTAAAGATTTCCAACCTTTCTCCGTCGATATCTCCGCTTCTACTGGGAGTAGAGAGTCGTCCATGTAGTGCAAAATGTAGGGTTTTGAAAGGGCTTTAATTTGGTACCTGTCCGAAGCCTGTATCTCTAACCGTTTAGGAGATATCGAAGGTTAAAGTTTTCCAACCTTTCTCCGTCGATATCTCCGCTTCTACTGGGAGTAGAGAGTCGTCCATGTAGTGCAAAATGTAGGGTTTTGAAAGGGCTTTAATTTGGTACCTGTCCGAAGCCTGTATCTCTAACCGTTTAGGAGATATCGAAGGTTAAAGTTTTCCAACCTTTCTCCGTCGATATCCAGTCTTCATCCGTCGATATCTCCGCTTCTACTGGGAGTAGAGGGTCGTCCATGTAGTGCAAAATGTAGGGTTTTGAAAGGGCTTTAATTTGGTACCTGTCCGAAGCCTGTATCTCTAACCGTTTAGGAGATATCGAAGGTTAAAGTTTTCCAACCTTTCTCCGTCGTATCCAGTTCATCCGTCGATATCTCCGCTTCTACTGGGAGTAGAGAGTCGTCCATGTAGTGCAAAATGTAGGGTTTTGAAAGGGCTTTAATTTGGTACCTGTCCGAAGCCTGTATCTCTAACCGTTTAGGAGATATCGAAGGTTAAAGTTTTCCAACCTTTCTCCGTCGATATAAAGTCTTCATCCGTCGATATCTCCGCTTCTACTGGGAGTAGAGAGTCGTCCATGTAGTCCAAAATGTAGGGTTTTGAAAGGGCTTTAATTTGGTACCTGACCGAAGCCTGTATCTCTAACCGTTTAGGAGATATCGAAGGTTAAAGTTTTCCAACCTTTCTCCGTCGATATCTCCGCTTCTACTGGGAGTAGAGAGTCGTCCATGTAGTGCAAAATGTAGGGTTTTGAAAGGGCTTTAATTTGGTACCTGTCCGAAGCCTGTATCTCTAACCGTTTAGGAGATATCGAAGGTTGAAGATTTCCAACCTTTCTCCGTCGAATATCTCCCGTCGATATCTCCGCTTCTACTGGGAGTAGAGAGTCGTACATGTAGTCCAAAATGTAGGGTTTTGAAAGGGCTTTAATTTGGTACCTGTCCGAAGCCGGTATCTCTAACCGTTTAGGAGATATCGAAGTTTAAAGATTTCTAACCTTTCTCCGTCGATATCTAGCCTTCATCCGTCGATATCTCCGCTTCTACTGGGAGTAGAGAGTCGTCATTGTAGTCCAAAATGTAGGGTTTTGAAAGGGCTTTAATTTGGTACCTGTCCGAAGCCTGTATCTCTAACCGTTTAGGAGATATCGAAGTTTAAAGTTTTCCAACCTTTCTCCGTCGATATCCAGCCTTCATCCATCGATATCTTCGCTTCTACTGGGAGTAGAGAGTCGTCCATGTAGTCCAAAATGTAGGGTTTTGAAAGGGCTTTAATTTGGTACCTGTCCGAAGCCTGTATCTCTAACCGTTTAGGAGATATCGAAGGTTTAAAGTTTTCCAACCTTTCTCCGTCGATATCCAGTCTTCATCCGTCGATATCTCCGCTTCTACTGGGAGTAGAGAGTCGTCCATGTAGTCCAAAATGTAGGGTTTTGAAAGGGCTTTAATTTGGTACCTGTCCGAAGCCTGTATCTCTAACCGTTTAGGAGATATCGAAGGTTAAAGTTTTCCAACCTTTCTCCGTCGATATCTCCGCTTCTACTGGGAGTAGAGAGTCGTACATGTAGTCCAAAATGTAGGGTTTTGAAAGGGCTTTAATTTGGTACCTGTCCGAAGCCTGTATCTCTAACCGTTTAGGAGATATCGAAGGTTAAAGTTTTCCAACCTTTCTCCGTCGATATCCAGTCTTCATCCGTCGATATCTCCGCTTCTACTGGGAGTAGAGGTCGTCCATGTAGTCCAAAATGTAGGGTTTTGAAAGGGCTTTAATTTGGTACCTGTCCGAAGCCTGTATCTCTAACCGTTTAGGAGATATCGAAGGTTTAAAGTTTTCCAACCTTTCTCCGTCGATATCCAGCCTTCATCCGTCGATATCTCCGCTTCTACTGGGAGTAGAGGTCGTTCATGTAGTCCAAAATGTAGGGTTTGAAAGGGCTTTAATTTGGTACCTGTCCGAAGCCTGTATCTCTAACCGTTTAGGAGATATCGAAGTTTAAAGTTTCTAACCTTTCTCCGTCGATATCCAGCCTTCATCCGTCGATATCTCCGCTTCTACTGGGAGTAGAGAGTCGTCCATGTAGTCCAAAATGTAGGGTTTTGAAAGGGCTTTAATTTGGTACCTGTCCGAAGCCGTATCTCTAACCGTTTAGGAGATATCGAAGGTTAAAGTTTCCAACCTTTCTCCGTCGATATCTCCGGCTTCTACTGGGAGTAGAGATCGTCATGTAGTCCAAAATGTAGGGTTTTGAAGGGCTTTAATTGGTACCTGTCCGAAGCCTGTATCTCTAACCGTTTAGGAGATATCGAAGGTTTAAAGTTTCCAACCTTTCTCCGTCGATATCCAGCTTCATCCGTCGATATCTCCGCTTCTACTGGGAGTAGAGAGTCGTACATGTAGTCCAAATGTAGGGTTTTGAAAGGGCTTTAATTTGGTACCTGTCCGAAGCCTGTATCTCTAACCGTTTAGGAGATATCGAAGGTTAAAGATTTCTAACCTTTCTCCGTCGATATAGCCTTCATCCGTCGATATCTCCGCTTCTACTGGGAGTAGAGAGTCGTCCATGTAGTCCAAAATGTAGGGTTTTGAAAGGGCTTTAATTTGGTACCTGTCCGAAGCCGTATCTCTAACCGTTTAGGAGATATCGAAGTTTAAAGATTTCTAACCTTTCTCCGTCGATATCCAGGCCTTCATCCGTCGATATCTCCGCTTCTACTGGGAGTAGAGAGTCGTCCATGTAGTCCAAAATGTAGGGTTTTGAAAGGGCTTTAATTTGGTACCTGTCCGAAGCCTGTATCTCTAACCGTTTAGGAGATATCGAAGGTTTAAAGATTTTCCAACCTTTCTCCGTCGATATCCAGCCTTCATCCGTCGATATCTCCGCTTCTATGGGAGTAGAGAGTCGTCCATGTAGTCCAAAATGTAGGTTTTGAAAGGGCTTTAATTTGGTACCTGTCCGAAGCCTGTATCTCTAACCGTTTAGGAGATATCGAAGGTTGAAAGATTTCCAACCTTTCTCCGTCGATATCCACCTCATCCGTCGATATCTCCGCTTCTACTGGGAGTAGAGGGTCGTCATTGTAGTCCAAAATGTAGGGTTTTGAAAGGGCTTTAATTTGGTACCTGTCCGAAGCCTGTATCTCTAACCGTTTAGGAGATATCGAAGGTTAAAGTTTTCTAACCTTTCTCCGTCGATATCAGCTTCATCGTCGATATCTCCGCTTCTACTGGAGTAGAGAGTCGTCATGTAGTCCAAAATGTAGGGTTTTGAAAGGGCTTTAATTTGGTACCTGTCCGAAGCCTGTATCTCTAACCGTTTAGGAGATATCGAAGGTTTAAAGTTTCCAACCTTTCTCCGTCGATATCCAGCCTTCATCCGTCGATATCTCCGCTTCTACTGGGAGTAGAGGGTCGTCCATGTAGTCCAAAATGTAGGTTTTGAAAGGGCTTTAATTTGGTACCTGTCCGAAGCCTGTATCTCTAACCGTTTAGGAGATATCGAAGGTTAAAGTTCAACCTTTCTCCTCGATATCCAGCCTTCATCCGTCGATATCTCCGCTTCTACTGGGAGTAGAGAGTCGTCCATGTAGTGCAAAATGTAGGGTTTTGAAAGGGCTTTAATTTGGTACCTGTCCGAAGCCTGTATCTCTAACCGTTTAGGAGATATTCGAAGGTTAAAGTTTTCCAACCTTTCTCCGTCGATATCCAGTCCTTCATCCGTCGATATCTCCGCTTCTACTGGGAGTAGAGAGTCGTCCATGTAGTCCAAAATGTAGGGTTTTGAAAGGGCTTTAATTTGGTACCTGTCCGAAGCCTGTATCTCTAACCGTTTAGGAGATATCGAAGGTTAAAGTTTTCCAACCTTTCTCCGTCGATATATCTCCGCTTCTACTGGGAGTAGAGAGTCGTCCATGTAGTCAAAATGTAGGGTTTTGAAAGGGCTTTAATTTGGTACCTGTCCGAAGCCCTGTATCTCTAACCGTTTAGGAGATATCGAAGGTTAAAGTTTTCCAACCTTTCTCCGTCGATATCCAGCTTCATCCGTCGATATCTCCGCTTCTACTGGGAGTAGAGAGTCGTCCATGTAGTCCAAAATGTAGGGTTTTGAAAGGGCTTTAATTTGGTACCTGTCCGAAGCCTGTATCTCTAACCGTTTAGGAGATATCGAAGGTTTAAAGTTTTCCAACCTTTCTCCGTCGATATCCAGTCTTCATCCGTCGATATCTCCGCTTCTACTGGGAGTAGAGGGTCGTCCATGTAGTCCAAAATGTAGGGTTTTGAAAGGGCTTTAATTTGGTACCTGTCCGAAGCCTGTATCTCTAACCGTTTAGGAGATATCGAAGGTTAAAGTTTTCCAACCTTCCGTCGATATCCAGCTTTCATCCGTCGATATCTCCGCTTCTACTGGGAGTAGAGAGTCGTCCATGTAGTCCAAAATGTAGGGTTTTGAAAGGGCTTTAATTTGGTACCTGTCCGAAGCCTGTATCTCTAACCGTTTAGGAGATATCGAAGGTTAAAGTTTTCTAACCTTTCTCCGTCAGCCTTCATCCGTCGATATCTCCGCTTCTACTGGGAGTAGAGAGTCGTCATTGTAGTCCAAAATGTAGGGTTTTGAAAGGGCTTTAATTTGGTACCTGTCCGAAGCCTGTATCTCTAACCGTTTAGGAGATATCGAAGGTTAAAGTTTTCCAACCTTTCTCCGTCGATATCCAGCCTTCATCCGTCGATATCTCCGCTTCTACTGGGAGTAGAGGGTCGTCCATGTAGTCCAAAATGTAGGGTTTTGAAAGGGCTTTAATTTGGTACCTGTCCGAAGCCTGTATCTCTAACCGTTTAGGAGATATCGAAGGTTTTAAAGTTTTCCGTCGAATCCATTTCATCCGTCGATATCTCCGCTTCTACTGGGAGTAGAGGGTCGTCCATGTAGTCCAAAATGTAGGGTTTTGAAAGGGCTTTAATTTGGTACCTGTCCGAAGCCTGTATCTCTAACCGTTTAGGAGATATCGAAGGTTAAAGTTTTCTAACCTTTCTCCGTCGATATCCAGCCTTCATCCGTCGATATCTCCGCTTCTACTGGGAGTAGAGGTCGTCCATTGTAGTCCAAAATGTAGGGTTTTGAAAGGGCTTTAATTTGGTACCTGTCCGAAGCCTGTATCTCTAACCGTTTAGGAGATATCGAAGGTTAAAGTTTTCTAACCTTTCTCCGTCGATATCCATCTCCGCTATCTCGTACTGGGAGTAGAGGGTCGTCCATGTAGTCCAAAATGTAGGGTTTTGAAAGGGCTTTAATTTGGTACCTGTCCGAAGCCTGTATCTCTAACCGTTTAGGAGATATCGAAGGTTAAAAGTTTTCAACCTTTCTCCGTCGATATCCAGCCTTCATCCGTCGATATCTCCGCTTCTATTGGGAGTAGAGGGTCGTCATTGTAGTCCAAAATGTAGGGTTTTGAAAGGGCTTTAATTTGGTACCTGTCCGAAGCCTGTATCTCTAACCGTTTAGGAGATATCGAAGGTTAAAGTTTTCCAACCTTCTTCCGTCGATATCCAGCCTTCATCCGTCGATATCTCCGCTTCTACTGGGAGTAGAGAGTCGTCCATGTAGTCCAAAATGTAGGGTTTTGAAAGGGCTTTAATTTGGTACCTGTCCGAAGCCTGTATCTCTAACGTTTAGGAGATATCGAAGGTTTAAAGTTTTTCCAAACCTTCTCCGTCGATATCTCCGCTTCTATGGGAGTAGAGAGGTAGGAAAAGGAGGTTTTCGTCCCATGTAGTTGCCCCCCCCCAAAAATGTAATGTTAAGGGGTTTTTGAAAAAGGGGGCTTTTTAATTTTTTTGTAAACCTTGTTTTTCTAAAGCCGTTATGTTCTCTTTTATCCGTTTTTTAGGGGGGGAAGATATGTTTCGAAAGGGTTTTTTAAAAGTTTTTTCCAACCTTTCTCCGTCGATATCCAGTCTTCATCTCGTCGATATCTCCGCTTCTTTACTGGAGTAGAGAGTCGTCCATGTTAGTCAAAATGTTAGGGTTTTGAAAGGCTTTAATTTATCTCTCTCTCC